>NW_017804874.1:55298-74532 GCF_001891065.2 Hippocampus comes
GGCGATGTTGCCGGCGTCAACTATTTCGAGTCGCTAAATTCAGTTTAAATTCATCTCTCCTTTTATTATTTAGAATTTTATCTGTGGTTTTATTGTTCTTGTTTTGATTGTAAAGTGTCCTTGAGTGTTTTGAAAGGCGCTTATAAATGTAATGTATTATTATTATTATTATTATGATATGGAACTTCACCAATTGACCAACTAACAAAAACAATTATACATGAAATCTTTCTAAAATAACATGCAGTAAATTCATCCACAGACAATACACTCTTGAAATGGCGGGCAGATGTGACATGGGAATACAGACTGTGCGCAGACCTGTGAATGTCTGGCTCCCTTTGACTGGAACTCAGTCATGTGACAATACTCTCTGACAAACCAAAATGATCGCGCTAGCAATAATAAATTAAAATACTAGTCGCGACCAGAATGTCGTACAATGTAACTGAGTGAAAGTAATGATTCTTCTTCCCAGTAAAAATTATGTTGGATTCAAACTACCTTGACAGGTGCTCAAGGTGAGTGCTGATGAGCAGGAGAATCCTACGTTTCTTACCAAAGAACCAGCCATACTCATCGTGTCTTCCATAGCATCGCGTGTCATAAAACAGGGCATTGTAGCCCGGTTTGAAAAAAATAAGAAGTATTTTTCTATTTCACTGTTTCTCTTTCACGTAATTTGATTAGATCTGAAGATGAAGTTGGATATTTTTCAAATGACAGTGTGACCGGTCTCATTTTGGTAAAACATTTTGGAACGCCTTATAGCATAGTATGGCGCTCAGTGTTATGATGTTGGTTGTTACCTGTTTTGATAAAGTTCCTGTTATCACACGGTTGGTGTGATAATGCATTATTGGACATTACATTTTGGAGAAGAAGATAAAGCTTCAGTTTGCATCGCTGCCTTTGTCGCTTGCTCCCAGTCCCACCGTCCCACTGGTATGAATATTTTAGCACTAGCAGGGATTGGAATATCTTGTGGTGACCTGTGTCAGGAAATCGTGCACAAAGATAGTTTCAGAACTTGTGGAAACCCTCTGTACAACCAAACATTTGGTTTAGAAAAGGAGTAACCAAAGGGTCTTATTTGGGTTTTTAAAAACATAAATATGAGCAAAGTCAGGATTTTGCGGGTGCTTTCAAAGCCAAATACTGCAAATATTTGTGTTCTGAAAGAGTCATTGATTGCATGTAAACATAGTCCATATACGCGACAGTAATTCTGTCTGATCATGCATGTAAACAAGTTCTGCCGAATGTTTCAGAAACCAGAATTTTGACCTGAACAGTGAATACTGACGCCATGCCAACGTAGTCAGTCACCACACTGCATATTGTGGGTGGTTGCGGGGGCGGGGCGGTCAAGTAACACTTGAGTTGAAGGTATTTTTTTGTTTGACCAAGTCCTCCTCCTAACTATCAAATTAATGAAGTTGAAGAATCGCAGTTAAGTGCTGGTCTTGACTGGTCTTTACGAAAAATCCCAAGTAGAATACCTCTTTGAAAGACAAGAAGCAATGACGCATGTCCGCGGGTCAGACGCGATGTGTGCCCATGCTAAGTTATGTGTTGCAAAGTCTCTCATGGCACTTATTTCCACCAGGCTCACACAGAAACACACAGCTACTCTGGCCACTGTGTTTAACATGATGGACAGTGAGATGGACCAGATGGCTAATTACCCTGGGCATGACACAGAAGGCTCCCAGAGAAGACCATGCAGCTGGCCATGGTGATCAACGTTTTATTAGGGCTCAAAAAAAGACGCTTAGTTGTGCTTCAAGGCCAGAACTTGGATCAAACTCAACTACATAAAAATGGTATGTCATTCCGTTCAGTGTTTACAATACATTTGTTGTTTGGACACCATAATAGGCTGTGCATTGAATTGTTTCTGCACAAAAGGCTATCTTTGATATGGAAATTAGCTTTTATCGTATTGGTTACTGTTATTTGTAATTTAAAACTGGATAAAGACCACGAGAGCAATGTACATCTAATACAGTGGTTCTTAACCTTGTTAGAGGTTTCGAACCCAACGGGTTCATCTGCACATTCACCGAACCCTTCATTAGTGAAAAATAAAGAGTATATTTTTTACAAATTCAAGACATAAAAAATACATGTATTTAATTAAAACAGAAAACATGTAAACACAATTAGTATAATTCTAAAATATATGTTTTTTAATTGTGCACAAAATGAACCAGCCAATGATGGCATAACTAATTGACATTGTTGAATCAGGCGTGTCTTACCCTCCATGGCAGAGGCTCTGTCGAACCCCTGAGACTGATTCACCGAACCCAGGTTAAGAACCACTGATCGAATATGAAAAAAAAAAGGCTGCATGGTTTATATACCGTATTTTCCGGACGATAAGTAGCAGTTTTTTTCAGTTATTTTCACATTAAACCACAAGAGGGCGCTCTCGGCCTCTGTTGATAAATCGACGATGAGTCTGACGTAAGCGACGTAGAAGAGGAAGTGACGCATCGTGTACCTCCCGAGTTGGGGGAGTTGTTTAAAAGTGACACCGAGGATCAAGATTTCATTGGATTTAGTCATTTGGAGTGAAACTGATAGTTTGGTAAACTTGTTAGTATTTTCTTTATGCTAGAGTTATCTGAATAACTCTTCATATGTTACGTCATTACTGACATTACCAGGCATGTCAGTCATGTAACGTTAGTATACCGTACACTTATCCAGCCTGTTGTTCTCTGTTTTATTTTTATTTTAAATTGCCTTTCAAGATAAAATGTATGTTTTTCGTGTTGGTTTTTATCAAATACATTTCCCCAAAAAATGTGACTTATACTCCAGTGTGACTTATATATGTTTCTTCTTTCTTAATTATGCATTTTTTGGCTGGTGCGACTTATAATCCGAAAAATACGGTACTGCAATTTATATACCACTTTAAAATATCAGACAAATGATGGCCCCTTTCAGACCAAAAAGAACCCATAAATCATATGGGGTATTTTCACATAAATATTACAAGTTCTACATAATATATTTGATACAGGTAATGTAAAATGTTTGACATATACACGGTACAAGAGACGGTTATCTCTTTTTTGCTGCATCACATTTTCAGCAGTCCATCAAAGTGTGTCTCTATGTGAAAGCCCTCCATGGTGCTAAAAAGACTGGCGTGGACAAAGGAAGGCTGCTCTCGAGAACTGTGCTAAGTAAGCTAGCTGACCACAGGGTCCCACACTGCAGTCAGTGGTGGGCAATTAATTCTTCCGAAGGGCCATGCAACTCTATCCATCCATTATCTGAACGGACTGATCCTCACTAGGGTCACGGGTGTGCTTGATACTATCCCAGCTGACTTTGGACAGTAGAGTAGGTGGGTCCACCCTGAACTGATTGCCACCCAATCGCAAGGCGCACAAAGACAAACAACCATTCACATTTACAATCACACCAAGGGACAATTTAGAGTGTTCCATTAACCTACTACTCATGTTTTTGGAATGGAGGAGCACACCAGAGTACGCAGAGATAACCCACGCAGGCCCAGGGAGATCATGCAAACTCCACAGAGGAAGTCGGAATCAAACCCATGACCTCTGTCTGCACTTTGAGGTGGACATGCTAACCAGTCGTCCATCGTACTGCCCGCCAATGAGACTCCATCCATCCATCCATTTGCTGATCTGCTTAATCCTCACAAGGGTCGCGGGAATGCTGGAGTCTATCCCAGCCGTCTTTGGGCAGTAGGCAGGGACACCCTGAACCGGTTGCCAGCCAATCGCAGGACACATAGAGATGAACAACCATCCATGCTCACACTCACACCTAGGGGCAATTTTGAGTGTTCAATCAGCCTGCCATGCATGTTTTTGGAATGTGGGAGGAAACCGGAGTACCCGGAGAAAACCCACGCAGGCCCAGGGAGAACATGCAAACTCCACACAGGGAGGCCGGAGCTGGAATTGAACCCGGTAACTCTGCACTGTGAGGCTGGCACGCTAACCACTGGAATACTGGGCCACCCACCATGTGACTCATATGTGTTAAATATGAACTTAATGTTTTTTTTTTCTAAAAAAAAATATATATTAAAAATCTGCAATTCAGTAGCCCGGGTACCTTGTCATAATTTGGAATTAAAAGTCACTACTGGAAAAAACTAAAGACAACATGTATTACACAGGTGATCATAAACCTTGCCCAAATGTGCCATAAGTCAAAGTGCATTCATGAGGCAGATGGGTCGAGAAAAAATGAAAAAATGAGCACCAAAAAAAAACCTCTGGGGCACCATTGTGATATACATATAATTAGCGGTTTTTTTTTGTTTTTGGTTTTTTTTTTAGATTATAAGGCACACCTTCAATGAATGGTCTATTTTAAAACAGTTTTCATACATAGGGCACACTGCATTATAAGGTGCATAGAAGATACAATAGAGGCTGTGGTTGCGCTATGCAGCCACTAGATGGTAATACGCTACAGGAATACAATACAATACAGCTTTATTCATACAGTGCTTTCACAACAGCTGCAATTGTAACAAAGCCATTAAAACTGGTCACAAACAGGGACATGAAACATATAAATTCAAATGTCATTACAAAACATTAAATGAAAGACAATAGTTAGGAAGACAATTGATTCAACAAAATGGTACACAAACCTCGTGGCCTCACATCCACAAGGGGCTAAATATCCTTAGAAGTCTTTCTTGTGTCCTTCCTTCGTTTAATCAGTAGTTAATTACGCGTTTGGTATTATCTTCGTTTCATAATGGCTGCGCAGAGCTCACAAAGTAGATGTCTGTTTGAGTGTGCGTTGGCGACTGCACATGTCAATTAGTGTCGGGCAGAATCCTTGTAGGTTACAATTGTTAATAATAATAATAATAATCGTAATTTTTAAAGACTGTTAATAATCACCACTAGATGGCATAGGAACACTCGGAGGGAAACAACTCAATGGGGAATATTAAGAGAGTTGCACTCTCTTTGTATTAGGTGCATCGGATTACAGGGTGCACTGTCGCTTTGTGAGAAAATTGAATGCTTTTAGGTGTGCCTTATAGAGCGGAAAATACGGTATACTGTATAGCACAGGTGTCAAACTCAAGGCCCAGGGACCAGATTTGGCCCGCCATATCATTTTATGTGGCCCGTCTCTTGTAAAAGCAGTCAGTCATAGGTTATCGATCGTCTAGCATAAGCCTTCCATTTGCGCTAGTCAGGTGAAATGTGACCTGCTGTAAGATGAATGCAGCAACCTGCAGCGGGGTGGGGGCGGGAATGGAGCACCCGTGGCGGGACAAAGTTCAAAGCCCTTCAAGCTGCTTTGAATGTCGTTTGGTTCGCAAATCTGCAGCGCTGACCACCTTTTTTTTTTTTTTTTGGGACGCGATGTGCCGACTAAAATGAGTTTGACACCCCGGCTGTATAGCATGATATTAATTATTATTATTGCCAAAGGGCCTGTACCACAGCGAGTAACACGGTTATAAACGAATGAACTGTCATTCACTGTACAGAGTTCAGCAGCTAGTTTTCATGCGTGGCGGACTGTCGGCCACTGGTTTTGCTGCGATTCCGTCAGTGTTGAGATGTCGCAGACCCACCAAGCCAAACCACTACAGTACAATATATGCAGTACATACTGTATAAATTGTATTTATCAATAATACTCAACTAAATTTGATAATTTCATAAGAACTGATGCTGGAAAGCAAAGCAGAGCAAGTCTCTGTCACCGAAATGCGTCATGATGGAAAGACCTCAGAAACATATGGGCTCATGAATTTGTTATAGCAAGAACAGTATGTCTGAATTCAGCTGATGGACAATTTGCACAATATTTCACAGCTGTTTTTGTCTGAATGTCCTTTTTTCATGCAGCCGCCTCTCGATTACAGTCCTTTTTCTTCTCCCTGAGAAATGTCACTCACATTCCTCAATGGTTCTTCATGTCAGGAGACTCTCAAAGAGCCCTTGACTCGACACCCTTTTATTGCCTTTTCCACTCTCCTTATTTAGTTTCAGCAGAATTTCTTCGCTCGCAAGACCATATTGAGGGGAAATAGCTTGTCGCTTTCCCATCTATAGCAAATTCCCTCTCATGACACACAAACTGAAGGACAAATTGCATGTCTTAAATACATCAGTATTCTCACGTCTGTGTACCACCTCTTGAGAAGCTCAAGCTTATATTCCTCCCAGTGAAAGATCGAACTTTCACATACCTCTCTCGACTGTTGATGCTGACAGAATGAAATTCTCGGCCTCTCTGACAAGGAGGGTTCTTGACAACTAGCTGTTCACCTCAACCACAATCACCCCAGCAGGTTCTAAAGCACATTACAGAAAACAACCAATCCTTTCAAAGGAGTGGGGTTTTTTTGTTTTGTTTTATTCATATATCTATATATTTTTTTAATCCAGGCCTTTGTCCTCTTCTGCATTCTATAGCTTTTTGTAGGATCGTGTTGCATATTCATTTAGTTTCACTTGGTTTTTATGCAATAGTCTACTTCCTGTCTTTGAACAAGGCTCAAACTGTATTCTTTGGTAAATACTTATGCTGTGGATTCTGATACAATTCCAATTTTACGATTTTTCTCTGAGTCTAAGAATGAGGAAACATTCATCCATCCATACATCCCATCACGGGGCATGCTGGAGCTTAACCCGGCCGTCTTTGGGCAATCGGCGGGGTATGCCCTGTACTGGGTGCCAGCCAATCGCAGGGCACACATAGAAAAACAACCAATCACACTCGCAGTCACATTCGACCACCGTTTCGTCCTGAAGTTATAGCTTTCTTTAAAATTGACTTTGACCGACATGTTAAACTAGGTTGCTGAGCAATATTGCAAAATGGTTATTCGCATGACTCTTCATCCTTTGAAACAACACAGCCACTCTATCAGTTACAGTCAGATATAAGGCCCTATTTTTCGTGCGTAGCAGAAGTGTAGCGCAAAGCGCCATCTAACTTTGTGCTTTGAAACAGTTTTCTACTTTTTCTTTGGATATTTTTATAGACAAGTATAAACAAAAAGAGTGAACGGCTGGTTTTCTGAGCAAAGGAAGAGGCGCCTGGTTTATATGGTGGAAGCGGACTCACTAGAGTCAATGCAAGTACCGCAAAGTGCATTTAAAAGGAACTCCAAGACGATCTCCACTTGCAGATGATGTGAAGTTGGCCGCTGTAAAGTGGGAACTTGGAGACCGCCTTCCACCTCTGATTGTGTGTATGTGACAACTCCCCACTCCCTCACCACCCATACTTGTGCCGCTGTGATAATTAGAATAATTCATTAAATACATTGATTTTGACTCAAAGGGATGTCATTTTTATGAACGAAATACGATTACATCCACCACACAAATCAACGGTGTGCAGAATTTGTCTGCCTGTGCCTCAATCAAATCCACAAAAATCACGTGACACCACCTGCGCCACAACTTTGACCTCCTTTTATATGGTCGAATTTCCAGTCTGCTTTCTGTCACCGAATCATCAGGTGCAAATAGAAAACCTCCTTGGAATGCCCAGAAAGGTGCAGCGCAGTCTGCCAAATTCCCAAACGTCGTAAACTAGACTTGCCCCGGCACGAAAGTGAAGATGCAGCAGATTTTATGCCGAACTCACGACTGTAGAGCCTGTGATATGTTGTAGAAATACATATAAATAACAGTGCTAATCTGTAGTGACCACAGGCCAGCTAAGGAGAATGGGGCAGAGAACGTAACTGTAATTATTTTGAAAATGAATGGTAAAATATATATACAGTTATGCAGGACAATGTTATATTAAACATATCTTTACACACAATTAATATTGAAGCCTTGTAACTGATGTGTTACTTTGAGATGAGCTACTATATGCTTGTTCTATCATGCTATGTTAACCCAAACCTTATTGATTTACTGAATTGCACTGGAGAAGTAGTGCAATGAACAGGCGCACTTGATGAGCATGTCAACCAAGTTAGTCTGTGGAAAGCATGATACGCTGGTCACGCTTGCATCCATACAGAAGAAGGAGATTTTGGATTGGCGGCAGATGCCTCCAGATCAGTGAGTATCAGCGGTCATGGTTAATGAGATGACACCAGAAAGCGCCTTCCCTCCAGACATGTAGCACTTGATGAAACTTCATTAATTTACTTGTCCTTTCCTAAACGAATTAAGAGCATAATTAACCACTGGGTAAAAGCTATTTGCCCTTTTCACATGCCAAGAACGGACTGAATAAATTATGAACGTTACTGTTGCAGACTGCATGAATGCTTATCGGTTTTCATGGATGGTTTAGCATCTTGGCTTTGGCATAAACGGATCACTTACAATGAACATTACATATTAAAGTTGAGCTTTTTGCTCATTTGACAGAATCCTTTATCAACATCCTCTATTAATGTTTTTTTGAGAAAAATACAACTTGTAATTTGTAAGTACCAAAGCCTGCTCTTTGGGTATAGAACAAGTTTATTGTGTTTTATTGTTTTTGTTCCTGATTGTAAAGTGTCCTTGGGTGTCTTGAAAGGCGCTTATAAATAAAATGTATTATTATTATTATTATTATTAGTAATATAATTATTATAAGTCATTCATCACACAAAACGTATCTCATCTTCAAAATGGAACCACTGTGTGACCAGTCCTTGGTGCACAAGATCCCTCGCCTGCACTTATCTGGAATATGCTACAGCACATCCACAACCCTAATGAGAATAAGCGGTATAGAATAAGGATGGATGAACAAATGGGATGGTTCAAGCTGTGAATGTACCGAGACAGACTGGACTGAAGCAGAAACCATACTCTCAGGTGACAATCTTCAATGAGCTACCACTTTGCTATTTATAAAAAACACAAATGTGTCTCAAAGAAGCATGAAGGCGCTGAAGCTCTATGCCCTTTCTATGGCTCATTATTTAAAAATAATGGAATAGAATAGGATGCAATAATACAATTATGAGAGACTGTAGCAGGCAGTGCAGAAACTTAAGTTTTGAAACTTTGCAGGGGTCAATATCCCAATACATTGCTGCTGAAGTTCTAAATTAGTAAGAAACAAAACAAAATATGTTTTTGTCCAAGACACATATATGCCATTTTTTCTGAAAGGCAATTATCTGTATACTTGTCAAAATAGGAACTGTTCCAAATTCTTTATATTCTTCAAAATGAACAAAGTATTACAGTGACATTTAAAGTTGCCCAGTTTATTTTAGTTTTGTAATTAGTAAGTCTGGATCAGGCGTCGACAACCTTCAATACTCAAAGAGCCATTTGGAGCCACAAAACCCTTTTGATATCAAAATAGAAAAAAATGACTTTTGGTAGAAGCTTACTTCCCAATCAAATAGTCAATGGCTATTTGAGTGTTCCTTATATTCATGCAGCGAACCAAAAATGCTGTTTGCGACTGTGTTTTGTCGTCATTGTATCACATGCCCTCTTGGTGGCGTGCAAAGCTGTGTTGATAAGAACATACGGTTAGAGACTGACTTTGACCCATCACAAACTAATTGTCAAGGAGGTGCTGACAGAAGAATGAATGCCCACCGCCCTGAGATGACAGTCGTGTTCACTGCTGTGGAGCGTGCAGTCAGCTATCAACATCAATTAAAAAGGATATAGTTTCAAAATAATATCCAATTAAAATCTACTGCACGTTTTACCTGGTTAATGATATTTTTACACCATCTTGGGGCTGTAAGACGCCACCTTCACACTCACAAGATTGTAAGATGTCATCTGTGAGGTTACGCAAACTCTGTTTGGATTTAATATACGTAGTTAATTTAGGCCCTGCATTGTAGGGCGTAGCATTAAAAGTTTCGTATTCTTTTAACTTACCAGCGGGTGCATACCTCAATAAATAGTAATAAATGCCAGGTATTTTCAGCAACAAAAAAATATTTTATTGTTATGTTTTTTTTTTTTTTAATGTTACAATAGCACTCTAATTGTCAAATTAAGACTTAATGTTTGAGAAACAAACACTAAAATATATAATGGTGCGAAATTTATAATTAAACACTCATTTATTTTCCAAAGTCGAGAGAGAGCCGCAGGAGAAGGATCAAAGAGCCACATGTGGCTCTGGAGCAATGGGTTGCCGACACATGGTCTAGATCAGGGGTGCCCAAACTTTTTGGACCAAAGATCTTCCCTTTCGATCTACCATCATCCGGCGTTCAACCCCTTATCGCGCACGCGCGCATACGCACGCACTTACACACACATACCATGATGAGCAACATCCATAACGGCCCCCAAGATGAACGAAACATAAAGTAGACACAAGAGTTTATTAAAAGGAAATCACTGCCTACCTTAGTGGGAGACCTGACGCGGAGGCATGCGACGCACTTTTGCAGCCTGTTAACTATCGTAGCACAGGCGTACCGTTATAAAATCCTGCCCTCGGCCCTCTGGATTGCCATTCTTTGTGAGTGCCATCGGTGAATTGTACACGAAACGAACTTTGATTGATAAAAATAATAAGAAGAAGAAGAAGAAGAAGAAGAAGAAGAAATGCTATATTGCAACAGCTCTGACCGCAACCTGCAATTGCAGACTGCTGAGCGCTAACAACTTCCGGTGACGCACGTCACCCGACATCGTAGGGTTAAAGATTTACCTGCTTTATTTTTTATTTTTATTTTTTTTATAAATTTTGTGAAAGTGAGACTCCGGCATCGTAGGTTAAAGATTTACCTGCTTTATTTTTTATTTTATTTTTTTTATAAATTTTGTGAAAGTGAGACTGATAGGATTGTGGTGCAGCGTGCATTAAAACAAAAATATATATTACTAACATACGCAGAGACACACAAATATGTGTTTTTTTTTGTTTTGTTTTGTTTTTGTTTTTTATTTTACTCTACACCCCTCGCGGACCGGACCGCGAGCTACCAGTTAATCGATCGACGTAATGGGCACCCCTGGTCTAGATCATGTTATCTAGAGAGGAGGCAGGACTGTGGTTAATTCGGTGATTTCAGTTTAAACTGACAGTAATTAGCATACTCTGTCAGACATTATACAGAGATGGCACCATGGAGACATATAAAATGGCAAAAGGATCTTATATTTCTGAAAAGCCCATTAGGTAATTGGGACTGGTCTTTGGGGAATATCTGTGACATTCCTGTTTCAGATGCAATAAATTTAATGGCGGTGCTCATGTGATACGTATAATCACTCAACCTTCCCCAGTGACTATAATTCAACCCGACACCTTTCAGACCCTTGAAGATAAGTAACCTGAAGTGTGGAGGAGACATTGCTTTAAATGCCCCTTTTAATGTATCAAGTTCTGTACACATCCAGTGGCATGGTCCTAAATTGTGTAAAAGAAAAAGTCATGCTGTAACAATGACAAAGGATGCCTGCTATTCATGAGGGAAGCCCAATATATAGTTTAAGTTCACCAGAGAATACGGAATATAGTATTGGATAATTTCTGATTAAACAAAGACTGCTAGTTTTGAAAGCTATCGCGAGGTAGACTTAAATATTGAGTATCATTGTGGAGTCAAAAGAAAAGGAGTAATTCTTCAACGTACTGGGGCTAATTTCAGTGGCCAAAGCAGAGATAAGTTCCCTCAATGGATATGTAGGGGTCTTATTACCATTACATTGCACAGTAATGAAGCATGAAACTCGGCAAATGGACACACACACACACACACACACACACACACACACACACACACACACACACACACATGCACGCACACGCACAGACACGGGCACACGCACACACAATCCAGCTAAAGAGATCTACAGTCATTATTGTACCTTCTCCTACGGGCACACGCACACACAATCCGGCTAAAGAGATCTACAGTCATTATTGTACCTTCTCCAGTTTTCTCATGCCATTTGAATGAAATGGAAGTATCCAGTAGATGTCGATTATACACGAGACATTTTCTTGACGCCATGGCACTGTTAATACACTTTAATAGACACACTTAAGCAACAGTTCAGCAATGAGCAGATCCTTTCTTTCCTCATCCCCTCCTGAATTATTTTATATTCATTCCGCTCTCTCTCTCTCTCTCTCTCTCTCTCTCTCTCTCTCACTCTCGCTCACTCTCCCTTGCTTTATGTTTTTCCTCTAACATGCAGCCGTTGAGTCCAGGCAGTCAAGGTGATCTTGTCGAAGGCCAATTAGCCCCCCCTTCCCGCATCCCCCTTCCTTTCCTCAGGCTCACAATAGAAAACACTCAGGGAGAAAAGCAATGGTTTTACTCTATAAACATGCCTGGCATAAGAACAGAAATCAATAGTCACTCGTGTAATTCACTTTGCGGTAGCTAACGGTAAAGATAAGGTTAGGAGGGGGGATTAATGAGTCTTTGACCAATGAGATAAGGAGAACAGGCACTTATAGACCAAGTCTCATCAGGACATTGCTGACAGTCCCTAGAAAGAAGATCTACATCTTAATATGGGTGTTATACTAAGATGAGCATTACTGAAATGGATTCATGAAGTGTCATTTTCCTTGAAGGATTTTGTATTTTAAATTCTAAAAATCATCATTCCTGGGAGTAAGACCAATCAATATGGAAAAAAAAACAGTTTGTTTCACTTTTCCATCCATCCATCCATTTTCCGATCCGCTTCATCCTCACAAGGGTCGCGGGGGGTGCTGGAGCCCATCCCAGCCGTCTTTGTGCAGTAGCCTGGGGACACCCTGAACCGGTTGCCAGCCAATCGCAGGGCACACAGAGACGAACAACCATCCACACTCACACTCACACCGAGGGACAATTTGGAGTGTTCACTCAGCCTGCCATGCATGGTTTTGGAACATGGTAGGAAACCGGAATAACCGAAGAAAACCCACGCAGGCACGGGGACAGCATGCAAACTCCACGTAGGGAGGCCAGAGCCGGAATCGAACCCCGCAATTCTGCTCTATGAGGTCGACGCGCTAACCCAGGGGTGTCAAACTCAGGTCCTGGAGGGACACTGATTCAAATGAACAGGTTCAACGTCAGGCTACCGCAGAGCTTGCTGATGATCTGATCATTTGAGTTAGGTGTGTTACAACTGAGAGACTTGGAAAACATGCAGGGCAGGCAGGACCGGAGTTTGACACCAGTGTGCTAACCACTCGGCCATCGGGCCGCCTGTTATATTTTTTTTTCTAACATTTTTCAAATGTATGCTTGCTTTGTCAAACCCGAATACATACCGGTCAACTAAGCCATTTGTGTGCCTGTTTTCCATTTTTTTTTGTTTGTGAGGGCAGCTAGCCGTCTGAGGTAATGTCAAAGACAGTACACTGCCAGAGTGCCAGAGTGTGAGTGCACCTGAGACTCATTGCCAGTGTACATTTAAGTTGAAAACTATTTTCTCGCATCACGATATCTCACCGCGCAGACCTGCAACGGTTGTGTAAAGATGAACTTCGGATGAGGCAATGTCCCACTTTATGTCTAAAAGGGACAAAGGGAATACATCCTGGCTCGACTGTTTGTGCCTCTGATGTGCCAATTTAATGTGAACGCAGTTGAGTTTTTTTTTTTTTTTTCTCACCTCTGACTTGCTTCACCTCTGCCGTCCGTGTCTGCTCAGGCGTTACTTGTCCGTGTCAATGCAAAGCTACTTGTCTCACAACCCACACTCCATTGGGAATAATAAACAATTAACTGCGAAATAAAACAAATAGTGCACATTTCTGCAAGAATGCATCTTGCCTATTTTATATTTTTCAACTGTAACCATACCACAAACTATGACCTCAAAGCGGTTTAATTACTCTGACTAATAAATGATTATTTGATTCCTTTGCTCCAGAAGTGTACGTTTAAATTCATATGCAGCCAATACTCTCAATACCTTCCACTGACAACCCAGGCTGAAATTGGTTCCTCACTAACTATAAAGCTTGTCTCTCAGTCGAAATAAATCATTTCAACATATTTTTTGACACTAAATTACTTTTTACACAGGGTTTTAGTAGCATCGTAGAGCAGCTGTGTTCTTCAGCAAATAGGTGGGGATTGGTTGTACAGTGAAAAACACAAATTGATGAATAGTGAACCGCAATTGTGCATTGAATTACTGTGCACTTAAACAAAATAGATGTTGTGTCCTATGACATCCCTCCTCCTTTGCAGCCCCCCTGGTATCTGCCTTGCAGGTGGCATACGCATCCCTTTCCTTCAGCTTATCTTGATCTGTTTTGGTGCCGAGTGTCTTTCAGTGCATTTTGGCCACGTGCCGCTAGTAGGCTGCCAGCCACATCCCCTGGCTTTGGCGTACCGTACTTGCGAGGCATTTTCTTTATGGTGTCTTCCCCCATTGTGTTGACTATGGTCCCTTCGTTTATGCCGCAGATGACCAGTTTGACCGTTGCCAGGGGTGCTGGCAGGCGAGTCTGCCCACGTTGAGGCTTGCATGTCTGTCGATCCAGGTGTTGTCTTCAATGTGCCTGGGGCTCTGGAGGTTGCAGTTCAAGGGATGTTATCACCTGTTGGGATGCTGGACCCCTGCACCCTGGTCAGCAGAGGCATTCCAAACATTAAGGTGTTCCCACTGTTACTCCTGGTCTTTCCAAGAAAAGGTTCTCTGCAGAGTGGACGCTTGCCTCTGAGCTGGATCATTTACAAGCTGAGCTGGTGGAGCTGAGGTCCCTCTTGCAGGACCGTCTTGGCGAACAGCAGGGCTTTGGCAGCTATGCATGACGCTGCTGCTTCCAGCTTAGATCAGATGCCTGCCGTTGAGCCCACCGTGGCTTCTCTCCATTGTGTCCAAGGAGAAAACTCCTCGGCAGGCTCTCTGGTGCCCTCGCTTTCAATGTCGGTGACAGATAACCTTTTTACGAGGTCCTATAACACTGGTGTACGTGCTGGCCATATGTTTAACTCCTCGGCTCACCTTATGTTTGCTGTCTCAGCGACACGGCAGGGTGGCGATGCAGCAGCTGCCATGTCCTTTAATGACACGGCTCTGCAAGCCTTTGCCCCCTTGTCTAGGGAACATGGGCGGGGATTGCCCTTCCTGGCTCAAGCGCGCCACCAGGTTTGTTTGGCTGCAGTCACCCTTGTCAGAGCCCTCTTGGAGGTGCTCCATGTAATGTCCCTGTGGCTCCTGGGTAACTTCTGTTTGGCTGCGGTGGATGAAGTCAAGTCGAATATATTTGCATAGGCCTTAATCAAAGAGAAGTCAGAAAGGGCCGCAGTACGTGAGGGTACAGAGCTGTGAGTCGGACAGGCTTCTCTGCAGCACTGGAGTGTTGCAGGGGGCTGTTCTGGCTTCATTTCTGTTCATCCTCGACACCTCGGACTTCAGACACACTGAGGTCTTTTGGGGTTCAGGGGTCACTCCTTAAGACTTTCTATAACTCAGTGGTGGCTTCTGTCATCCATTATGGCATTGTCTGCTGGTCAAGCAGCATCTCAGCCCGGGACAGAAAGAGACTGGAGCGACTGGTCAGGAGGGCCAGTTCTGTCCTGGGCTGCTCCCTCGACACTCTGGAGGAGGTGGGCAACAGGAGGATGCTAGCTAAGCTAAAAGCTATGATGGACAGTCCCTCCCACGCCCTCCAGCCCGCCCTGACAGCACTAGGTAGCTCCTTCCGCCAGAGACTGTTACACCCGCGCTGCAAGAAGGAGAGATAACGCCGCTCGTTCCTACCGACTGCTGTCAGGCTGCTGAATAAAAAAAATAAATCAATAAAATGATGTGAAAAAAAACTATTGTAAATAGCACAGCCACCTTATCTATATCTATATTTATATTGCACTTAATTGAACGGTGTACATTTATTTTGTGAATGCAAACACTTTGTTTTCTTCTTTCTTCTTTCTACCCACAATCTTGCTGCTGTGGACTGTAAATTTCCCCAGTGTGGGACAAATGAAGGATATCTTATCTTATCTTATCTTAATGATTGTTTATACAGTTATGTTCTTGAAATTACAGAAATAGTTTAATTGAAGAAGAAAATACAGGTATATTTTGACCTTTTTAGGTACAGGTAATGTACTGAAGACAACCAAACAAATGTGTCCCGGAATAAGGTTCACGTGCCTGTGTTCACTGTGACTATGTTTACATGCTGTCAATATTCAGGTTAAGGTCAAAATTCCAGTTTATGAAACATTCGAGACAACCCGTTTACATGCGTGAGTGGACAGAGTTACTCCCGTATACATGGTAAATGCCTGGTCCATTGCTGCTTCTGAATTTCACCATGTGTATCTGTTTGTGTATTTCCGATGGACTGCAGGCAAGATGCCGTGCATACAAGTACTTTGTACCTTTTGAACGCAAAAGAACAAGATTCCTTGAGGATGGAGCATGCGCAGAACACAAACCAATCTACAAAGGAGGTAACCCGATCATGCTTATATGACCAAATATTTGAGTTAGAAAATGGCTAACCCAGAGGTCTTATTTGTTTTTGTTTTGTTTTTGTTTTTTTTTTTAAACACGGATATGATTTTTGTGTGTGTTAACATGGCCTTTCAAAACACGAATGTTGACAATATTGAAGTTTTGAAGCGAGGCACAATTACAGCAGTGTCTTCGGGCACTAGGCGAGGTACACCCTGAACCGGTTGCCAAACAAAGATGAACAACCATTTGTGCTCACAATCACACCTCGGGAGAATTTAGAGTGTTCCATTAACCTGCCATTCATGTTTTTGGAATGTGGGAGGAAACCAGAGAGTACCTGGAGAAAACCCATGCAGGCACGGGGGGAACTTTCAAGCTACAGACGGAAAGGCCCGGGCCTGGAATCAAACCTGTGATATCTGTACTCTGAGGCAGACGAGCACCCTACCATCATTCAAATATTCAGTTCAAAATAACACCAATGTTCAACCATGCACGCTATGTTAGTTATGAGAGGCGACAATAATTTGTTGTGTATGTAGAAGGGCTTGTGTAAACCCAATGGATGATCACACTGAGTGACTTGGAATAACTTAGTCAATGAATGCATATAAGTACTGTATGGAACCACCTGTTACAAAAAAAAAAAAAAAAAATCAAACTGCATAATTTCATACATATATGCATTGTGTGGCAGCAGCACAAATGTCATCAGTGCAACAACAAATCCTCCAACTCCGTTTTTGATCCAATATTTATCTTTATGTCACGGCTTTTACTTATTTATTTACATAGCTGAGTGATGGATGCGTGTGTGTGCGTGTGTGTTTAACAAAGGTTCCTTGATAGATGACTGGATGGGTGAAAGGAGCTGATTTGGTGATTTAAAGCCCAATTCTGACCACTAAAATTGGTTCCTGCCAGAGTAATACATCAGGGGGAATTAAAAGGTGATTGCAGTGTGTGTGTGTGTGTGTGTGTGTGTGTGTGTGTGTGTGTGTGTGTGTGTGTGTGTTTTGGGGATGGCAGGGCTTGTGGATGTCTGAATGTGTTCTTTGTATTGTTGGGGCAATGACAAAGAAGGATAAATGACTTGCTTTGAAGGTGCCATGGTAACCGGCACAGACAGAATAGATGGGTTAGGATGTGGACTGCAAAAAGAAATGGAGGAAGCCAATCAGGATGCAATGTAGAGGACAACTCCAGACTCTCATCGACCTTAGCCGGTTTCAGGATGCTCCTTGAAACATGCAGATTTGCTATTGTACAGAATTCTGATGTCACTTACTCAACAGTGACTGTCAAGTAAGAGTACTGTAAAGAGTACTCCAATGATAACATGACTCAATTTAAAATAAAAAGTAGTCCATGCAAAGGAATCTCGGCTGTTTGTCGATCCTTTGCACACAGGTTATTTTTATTTCTAAAAGTGGAATAAAGACCCAACATTTTGATGTCTTTTTTTTTGCTTTTCTTTTCTGCATTGTGTGTGTATGATTGTGTAATTTACAGAAACACACACACACACACACACACACACACGCACGCACGCACGCACGCACACACACGCACACGCACACACTCATCTTGAATTTACAGGCACATAACATGTTGTCACTCTGATGTCAGATGAAGTATGACATGTCTTGAAAATCTTTAGCCGAGATGATCTGGGCCAAATGAATTAATAATTCATATTTGATGGAGTTTTAAAAAATATTTCAGGCATAATTAATACACAGGGACATCGCTTCCCCTAAGCAGAGGAAATCACACTCAGCGTCAACAAAAGATAAATGAGACAGGACATCCTTGCCCGGCTCGTAGCTCACACACACATATATTTCTAAACACAGAACCACACTTGGATTGATGAGACAGGAGGCCTGGGGTGTCGCCTGGCTTGTTATGTAGTCAAAGAGCAAGAAATGAGCACACACTCACATTTTTGAGTGATGTGCAGCAGTACGGATCAGAAATAAGAGACACAGAGGAGGACTTTACATACAATTCCCTGTTAAGTTCAAAACTGACTCTGGGTTTGTGGAACGTTCATTTACAACCCGGTGAGAAAACCCCTCATTTCTAATACACAGCGAAAGTATCACTTCTCAGCCTGACATAAAAAATGCTGCTCCATGATGGGGCTGAAGGGAAAGTTGATTAAGTGCAAGACACATCTGTATGCACGCACAGTTCCTCCCCTGTATCAATGTGTGTGGTGCTGGCAAATTATCAGGGGATTTTGAATAAAGAATGTCCCTGCAGCACATGTCGCTTGCTCTAAATAAACCACAATTTGTTCTAGAAATACTTTCTGCAAATCTCTACCTCCAATGAAACAAAAAAAGGGTGTGTTGAATTCACTCAATTTTATTTTATCCAGCGGTTCCACAAAATAAAATCATTTGGAGCAAGATACATTTTAAACTATAAATCTATTCAACAAAAAAACTTAGAAACATCTAAAACAGATGATTCTATATTTTGCAGACACTTAACAACATAAAATTGAGTTAATCCAACACGCAATTTTTTTTTCAGTGTAGCTTGACTGCAGTCAAGCTGACTGATTCATCGACCTTATGATAGTGCACAAAAAAAAAAAAAAAATTGTCACCATATCCAAGTATTTCATGTGTCCGTTTGAGATCACAGCATGAAATAAAGCTATTATTCAAACACGACAAAGTCTTCTTCAATCACAGCACACGGATATTGGCTGTACAGTAAATTGAACAATTATGTGAAGTGCTCCGGTGGCAGATGTGAGCAGACCCCATTTTCGTATTGTGTGCTGAGTGTGTTGACAGCTGCATTCAGAATGCTGGGGAGCAGCAACAGAGTGGGAATGCGCGCACGCACGC
>NW_017804874.1:74719-83421 GCF_001891065.2 Hippocampus comes
GGTTGTTCGTCTATGTGTGCCGTGCGATTGGCTAGCAACCGGTTCAGGGTGTCCCCCGCCTACTGCCCGAAGATGGCCAGGATAGGCTCAAGCAGCTCCCGCGACCATTGTGAGGATAGAGCGGATCGGAAAACGGATGGATGGATGGATGGCAAAAAAGGAAAACCCAAGAGGAACCCAGATGGTACCATATAACATTTTGGCAGCAAATGAGGAACAGCAGCATTTTCATTTAGAACTAAAATACATTTACAAGCAATTTACACAACAGTGATAAGATAATTTCCAGGGCAGTTGTGGTCAAGATGTTGGAAATACACCCTCCCTGCCACATTAGCGGTTTCATTCTGAGGGAAAAAAAACCACAATGTAAATGTAGCCTGCTGTAAATCATGAAAGCAGTCCACCAATACACTCAAACCCTGGAAGCCATATCCCCAGATAACAGTGCGAGTGTGACTCCACTAGAGTTAGATATTACTGTATACTGAACCTCAGTAACATTTTAAATGGAAAAACTAGTTTGCAGGTTTCTCCTGAAAAGGTCCAATTATAGGTCGCACAGCAGTCACAATCAATTAAAAGATCGGTACGTGTCGCTGAAATGTCTTCACCCTTTTTATTCTTATTTTCACTTTGTCTCATTGGTGTCATCCCCATGACAATCTTTTCTCCCCACATTCCCACCTCGTGTTGCATTGCGCAATGGTGCCAATTAATTTATATGCAGAAAGGGAACAAACACGAAACAGAACAAGATATGGGATGTTCTTTTTTACAATAAAGGGAAAAAGGGAGAACGAATAAAATTGCACAATTGCTTAATAGCGGATTGGAAAATTGATTGATGGAAGGATATATGTGTTCAGTGGCAGACATGGCATTACTGGTTTTGAACATTTGAAACTGTTATGCTAAAAACACTTCGATACCACTTTTCCTCATTCGGGTGGTGTGTGAGCTGACGATGGGTGAGAAGGAAAATAATTGACACAAAAGATTCTGGGTGAGTCAGGAGCGCTGCAAAATACTGCTTTTCCGATGAATACTGCATTTGTGGAGCATGAGTTAAGTCGTAAAATCGGCCCATTTTTGTCCCTCTCAGGGGACGGCCATTTTGCCTCTTGTTGTCGACTGAAAATGACATCACCGTTACTCAGGGCTCAGGCAACAACCAATCATGGCTCAAATTCAGAGCCGTGATTGGTTGTTGACAAAACATAATTATGGTTTATTGGTAAACCATGAGCTATTTCATCCTGAGTGCAACAAGAAATGTTGAATAATGGCATCATATCCCAGATGGGTCTATTCTATGTGTGGCGAGAACTATATATGTTGACATATTCTGAACCTGTTACTGGGCTATGATGCTTGCGTTGGGTGTATGTATCTGTGATTGTAAATTCAAAATATACTCCCCCTGTGGGGCCACCAGTCCGACAACCTAGCAATCAATTCAAGTAAAGGGCAAGGGCTTCGGACAGCAGAGGGATAACACTGGTAAGCATGGCCGTATTCAGCACTGCTAAGCAACCGAATAGGAAGTAGTTTGGTTCCTTTCCCACTGGTATAGATGTAAAACATGTCACAGCATGGCAATATGGATTTTTGAGTTATACCCAAAAGCCCCAGCTTTGCTTATAAAAGAAAAAGGGCGAGATGAGCAGCAGCTAATCACACGGAACAGGTTCATTTGATTTCTATGGGAGGATCTGGGTCAGTTTAGGCTCCATGAACTCCAGGTCCACATAGACCACTTGAGAACCTATTGGAGAGATTTGCCCCAAGTATCAGAAGTTAACCTCCGCCAGATGTTGAATTGTTCACAAGCAAATACAAATAGTAAATAAAAAAACAATTAGTTTTCCTCTATTTTGAGACATCGAACATTTTGATTCGGGCATACCAGACATGACGGTGGCAGGCACCCATCTCCGCTGTACGGTGCTGCACCGTTGCACCGCAGCAGCACATGCACAATAAATGCATTGTCAAGAGCTCGCTGCCGTGTGCAAAGTGCAGTTTTATTTTTTAGCACATTTCATACACGATGTAACTCACTGTGCTTCACACAAGTAAAGACACAGCACCTGGAAGCATTTACAAAAACGACGTTTAAAAACATTCAGCAGCAAAGCAGAGAAAACCAAAGTAGCTTCCAAGAATTATTGATTGAAACCAATTAAAAGAAAATATTAAAGGCTTCTCAAGGAACTACAATGAAAACTGTTTCGAAGAAAGCTTTAATCTGGATTTAAAAGCATTTACACTTGAGGCTGACTTCACTTTGTTGGCAGGTCATCCATTTGTGTGCAGCTTTACATGTTTACATTGAACTCTGGGCTCCACTCATTGACCCAGGTCAATGTAGTGTGAAACAGCCAGAAGGGTGAAATAAACCTGACTCTCGTTTTCATCGGGAGATGACTATTGGTCCTCTCAGTCATCAATAGACACATTGGTACTCAAGGACTTCTTCAAAGGTGTTGAAATATGATGGCAGTGAGGGCAAACCATTGATACATTCACCCACAGATTTTAGAGGTTTGATCCTGTATTAGACACGCAGCTCCTGACACAATCACAGAGAGTAGTCGTATAATGCATCACCCCATATAACTTGCACGGATGTTTCAGGTGCCTGCTGGCATTCTTTTAATCAATGTACGCACACACTAATACAAGGACACTCGTGTGCCAAAGTAAGAATGATACAACGCCCATTAAAATAACAGCTGTCTTTGTCCTCAGTGTCCTTGGATTGTGAAGTTCATCATCAGATGAAACAGAAAACGACAATCCCGACAAGCCCAACCCGTCGTAATTTCGATGGGTGATGTTTTTGTAACCTTATTGTTACTCGGTATTATTTTTTTTGTACCCATTACTAAAAGCAATAGCTTGTTATATTGCTCTTTTGAGTATTTTATCCACCCATAAAATTGTAATTGGTAATGATCATGCATCATTGCCATTGTTGCGAGTTCAATAAGAGCGATGACTTTCAGGGCAAGGGCACTTTTATGGGAAAGAGCCCATACCCCGCTGCCTCTTTAAAAAACATCATTGCATGTTGTCAACGTGAACATTTTCCAAAGAGACATTGTCAAAGCAAACTCTAACCATTCAACCAGAATGTAGAGAAAGTTGGTAGAAATAGCTTTTTTTTTTTTTGGTCTGTGTGTGTAAATGCCCCCCAAAATAAGTAAATACATGCATACATGCATACATACATACATACATACATAAATACATTAATATTAAATAATAGCTGAAATGGGAATTTTGAAAATATTGTTTGAAGATGACATTATATTTTGTGGACTGAGCCAATGCATTGTTTTAACCGGATACAACTCATGTTTGCAAAACGTGCAGGTCTGGATAAAAAAAAAAAAATTTCAGAATAATACAACTAGATTCTGAACAGTTTGGAAAAAAGCTCTTCATAGAATCTTTAGACATTTTTGCTGCATGTCTGGCAGTTACACAATACTGTATGTATAATATATTTTTCCCAGATTATAAATTTATCGGGGCTAATTAACTACTGTTGGGCAAACAATTAAAAGATGGTACTGGTAAAGTTAAAAGAAAAAAAAAATGTATTAACCGATAGTTGTGCCAAGTGCAAAATCTGAGGTGCAAGTCTGGCTTGTATGTTTTCTTATTTGTTATTGTTGTTTAGTTGTTCTAAGCATATTTCAACATCCACTTGGCGTTGAACCGAGTGGTTGCCTCCTCGACAAGTACAACTACACACTGACGTTGAACGCTTGAAGTCAACTAATTGCTAATCATGTCTTTTTGGCATCTCATTTTCCAATTTACAGAGGGCTTGCAAATTGCTCATCTGCTGTTATCACTGGGCGACAATGCTGTGTGAAGCCTCCATATTGGATGTGGTAAGTTCCCGTCGAAGGCAGGAGCTACTCATAGCTGGACAGGATCTGACGTTGGCTTTAATCGTAACGCTGTTTAAACTTTATTGGTAAAGGGTGGTGGAATTTTGCGGCCAACGGTGCCCATTGTGTGTGAATGTATGAGAACCGACAGCGCATATTCACACTTCAAATAAGAATCGAACAGCGCCAGACACCAGAGATAAATGATTCAATTTTACTCATCAATAAATGTACTATTGACAGTATCCTGCGCTTATAAAAACAGATATACAGCTACATATACAGTATTTGTAAGTATTGTATTTTATTGTCATATTTCATTTTTATTATTTAACTTTTGTCCCTTTCAATGTGACTTCGCTGGGCGGGAGGGCAGCTTTCTACCGATGAGTGAACACTGGTGGTGTTTGCTTCATGAGCTTCAGCTACTCCAATTTCCACGAGTATTAAAATATTCATACTAGCGGTACCTCGAGACTGGCAGCGAGAAACATGGGCAGCGGTGCAAAATGGAATTTCATCTTCACACCGTGTTGTTTCTCAGAATGTAAAGACAACAACCGTGAAACACAAACCCTGTGGCATTTGTGTCACTCTGGAACACGTCGTGTTGCTACATTGACATATCACATCGTAATTAGCGAAATGGTGAGTTGTATCGTGAATCATTTGTTGTCAATTGTTTGTGTCAACATGTCTTTACATTAAACTGGTGCATGGGTGTGGGACTGCTGAACTGTGCTGAAAAAATATCACTTCTGTCATTGATTAACAGGCTTCGACTCAAGTGTTCACCACAGTTTAGTACTAATATATATATATATTCTCTGAGTACGTCATCCGTTGGAGCCTTCTCCTTGATGTATTCATTGAGCTTGGATATTTCATCCTGGACAGTGGCTCTCACATTCACTAGTTCTTAGCCTCCTTCCTTTCGGCTTGCGCAAAGTCTCAGGGTGCTGGATTTGGGGTGGAAGCCTCCATGCATGGTTAGGAGCTTTCGGGTCTGGACATCCGTGGTCTGAATCTCTTCCTTTGGCCACCTTATTATTCCTGCAGGGTATCTGATCACTGGAAAGGCATAGCTGTTTATTGCCCGGGTCTTGTTCTTGCCATTGAGCTGGCTTCTTAGAACTTGCCTCACCCGCTGGAGGTATTTGGCCGTAGCCGCTTTCCTTGTTGCCAGTTCCGAGGTTGCCATTGGTTTGTGGTATACCGAGGTACTTGTAGCTGTCCTCAATGTCCGCTATTGTTCCTTCAGGGAGTGAGGCCCCTTCAGTGTGGATTACTTTGCCTCTCTTAAGCCCCGTTCACACGGCACACATTTGGTCCGACACAGCTCCGAAATATTTTGTTGCGATGTATTTTAAACCGGAGCAAATTTTGTGGAGCGTTCACACGTGCAAAGCCGCTGAGCGTGACAACTCCGGCGCAGCCTTGAAGCAGCGAACTTGCGGTCACACGTGCACTTTCTGCTCCGGACCAAAACGACAGGAATGCGGAAGTAAAACAGGTTCGGGTCGGGCTTCTCTCTCGCGGACTTTTATTTATTTTTCTTTTAATAAATATTATGGTGGACACTATTCTGTCCTTGTTCAGAATAGATCCACTTGTCGGCAGTCGTGGAATAAAGACGTGTTTACAGTCAATCGTGTGTGCTCCTTATGACTGCCACAATATATGTTTTAAAAAATGTATACTAAAACAATGTGCGGATACTAAACTAAGGAATACTTGTTTTAAAACAAACAATTTGGATAAAACAGAGAATGCGCTGTAATTTAATTGCTATTTAACTGCTAAACAGGAGCGCGGCCAGCCAGACCAGTGCGCACGTATGTTAATTTCGTTTAAACAATCTTATAGGAATAATTTCAAATATCTTTACCTATTTATTTGATTTGAATTATTCTATTTAAAGCCTAGTAAGCCGCAGGATTTCTCTGCGTAATTAAGCAAATGCACATCGAGATTTCTCTTTGTCTGGCCTCTTATTCTGTATTTCAGCGTTATTTCGTTGTGCAAATGCATTGATAATGTTCATAAAAATATGTAGATTATTTTAACCGTAAGAAATCTTGTGTTTTTTTCTCCCAAAAATACTCACAAATAAAATATGAAATGTCGGGTTTGCTTCAGGCTCGGGCCTGCAAATCGGGCTCGGTTGACGTCACTGCTTTCTCGATTCTCGTCTTGATCGTGAGCGCTGTCTTCACTGCTTAAATCGCCGACACTTTTACCGGGGACGGGGGTCCACGGCCGGGCTTCGTCTGTGTCGCTGGCCCCCTCGTCACTGTCGACCGGGGTCTGATTCCGTGCGTCTGGTAGCGAGCGTAGCGAGGCCACTCCCCCGCAAGCGAGCATTTGCTCTGGAGCAAATTTAATCCAGCTGCGTTCACACGTGCACATTTGTTTCGGCGTAGCGTCGCAAACGAGCATTTGCTCTGGAGCAAATTTTTAAACCACCTCCCTGAGGTGGATCAAATTTGGTCCGGTATAAGCTCTTTAGTGGAGCTACGCTGGAGCAAATGTGCACGTGTGAACGCTCGACTGGATTTATTTCGGAGCTGCGTCGGACCAAACGTTGCCGTGTGAATGGGGCTTAGTCACCATCCCACTGCATTCCTCAAGCCCGAATGACATCCCAATGGCACTGCTGTAGATCCTGGTTGTGTGGATCAGGCAGTCTATGTCTCTTTCGCTCTTAGCATACAGCTTTATGTCATTCATGTAGAGGAGGTGACTGATCGTAGCTCCATTTCTGAGGTGGTATCCAAAGCATGTCTTGGCGATTACTTGGCTTAAGGGGGTCAGTCCTCTGCAGAACAGCAGTGAGGAGCGTGTATCACCTTGGTATATGCCACATTTAATGGACACTTGGGTAAGTGGCTTGCCATTGGCTTCAAGTGTGGTTTTCCACATCCTCATCGAGTTCGCAACGAAGGCTCTTAGGGTCCTGTTCACCTTATACAACTCCAAGCGTTCAGTGATCCATGTATGTGGCATCGAGTCATAGGCTTTCTTGTAATCAATCCAGGCAGTGCACAGGTTGGTATGTCGGGACCTGCAGTCTTGTGCGACTGTTCTGTCAACCAGGAGTTGATGTTTGGCTCCTCTGGTATCTCTAACAATGCCCTTCTGTGCTTCACACATGTATTGATCCATTTGTCCACTTAGTCGCAATGATGTCTGACATGAGCTTCCATGTTGTGGAGAGACAGGTTATTGGCCGATAGTTGGGTGGGACTGCACCCTTTGAGGGATCCTTCATGATCAGGATCGTTCGCCCTTCGGTTAGCCATCCTGGGTGAGTCGCATCCCTCAGCAACTGGTTAATTTGTGCTGGTAGGCGCTACTGGAGTGCTGTGAGTTTCGTTAGCCAGTAGGTGTGGACCATGTCCGTGCCTGGTGCTGTCCAGTTTTTCATGTCTGAGACTCTTTCCTGTATGTCTGCCACTGTTATGGTAACTGGGTTCTGTTCAGGGAGGTTGCTGTGCTCCTCTCTCAGGGTCACCAGCCATTGTGCACTGCTGTTATGTGCGACCTCCTTCTCCCATATGCCTTTCCAGTACCTTTCAGTTTCCAGTCTTGGCGGGTCTGCTCTGCTTTTGGTACCCTGCCACTGAGCGTACACTTTCGCAGGTTGTGTTGCAAACAGCCTGTTTATTCATCTGGCCTCATTCTCTTTCGTGTACCTCTTTAGGCGACTGGACAAGGCTTGGAGCCTTTGTTTGGCAGTTTCGCGTGCTTCAGGTATGGTCATCTGGATGTACCTCTCGGGTATCGGCCTTTTCATCACACCTCTCTGGGCCTCCGTCAACTGACTCACATCTTTCCGAGCCACCTTGATCTTAGCCTCCAACCGTCTTTTCCATGGTGGGTAACGTAGCTCATGGCTCCCATGGTTGCTCTTATAGCCAAGCATCTCTAGGATCAGTGATGCTGAAGCGTATATCAGCTCACTGGTTTCCGTGATCGTTACGGTCGGGATCACCCTCAGTGCTGCATTTACACTTTCCATGACACTTTCAGGTAGTACTTCACATAGCCGTTGTAATCGGTTTCTAGGTTGCCCAGCCTTCATTCTCGCCATGATCTTAGCTTTCAGGTCAGCTGCTGCCTCGCTCAGCATTTCATTCATTGGGGCTGGCCTCCCAATCTCATCAACTGCATTCATTCGGGCTTGCCTCCCAATCTCTGGTGTGACCTCCTCCTCTGATCTGGCAGCCTGGGGCCCTTCACCATGGAATCTGTGTTGTACCTCATCAATCTCAAGTTGTGACACCAATTGCCGTTTGTGGATTTTGGAATACTGAGCTACTAGTTGTTTCTTGGTCAACTGACTGTGGGTTTCGAAGTAACCATTCAGCCCACATTCTCTGCATGCAACCCCTCTGACTAGGGTTGCTTGAGTAGTGGCATTCCAACAGAGCCATGTTATCGCATCTTGCCCAGTAGCCCATTTTTCATCAAGGTGCTCTGGTTCCCCAGCACCTGACGTAGACCTTGTTTGTGCCGTGCGACATCTGAGCTGGCTTGTCATTCGTTTTATTGTCTCTCATCATTGTATGAGGTAGGCATTAGCGTGAAGGGTCTTGCCCAAGGACCCACACTGGATGGTGTTATGTGCCCATTTTTGCCCCAAGCGGGATTCCAACCCCCCCATCTCCCGTATGCCAAACCGGTGCCTTACCAATTTAGCTCTCTCTCTCTCTCTCTCTCTCTCTCTCTCTCTCTCTCTCTCTCTCCCTCTCTCTCTCTCTCTCTCTCTCTCCCCTCCTCTCTCTATCTCCC
>NW_017804874.1:84706-86240 GCF_001891065.2 Hippocampus comes
GTAGGTTTTCTTCTGCAGTCAACATAAATACTTCTGTCCACAGGGAAAGTTAGTTGGCAATTATCAAGCACATTTTCAAGTGAGCCTTTCAGTTTTTCTTCACCAGCGCTCCAGAAGAAGGCAGTGAAGGCAAAGAAACTGACCATGCATCAACACAACGCAGGAAATAGGCCTCAAATTAAAATCTCAAAGCACTCAAAAATCTCCCTTACTGACATTGTGAAAGGCACACGGTGGTCTTGAAGCACCATATTTTCATCATTATTTTTGATGCAGAGAGAGAGAGAGAGGAAGTGGGGATCATGGCAAAACCATAAATAGCCGTCCGTTACAAGCAGGTAAACGTGTAAATTTACTTCAAAGTGTGTCATGAAAGAGAGAAATGATGACAGGATTCATTTTGATTCACAGGTAGATATGATGATATGACAGATACAAACATGAACACACACACACACACACACACACACACACACACACACACACACACACACACACACACACATACCACTGTAAATACAGTGCCAATAGTTTGTAAAAAATGTTAAATGTAAACATGCAACACAATTGACTATTTACAAATACATTGTTTTGCTATCGAAAATCACATTTTATTGGTGGTGGTATTTTATAGACCAAAAGGACTCTTGAGATGTTTGTGGTGTTTCAAGAGAAAAATATATTTGTATCAAATTCACTGTAATAATAAAATAAATCCTTTCAAACAAAGATCTCTGAGGACGGGTGGCGGGGGGTTCCAAAGTCGTTTCACCTGTGTTGTTCTGTCAATTAGTAAAAAATGGAATCCAGTATGTTTAAAAAAAAGTTTTGAGCGTCATTTGGTAGTCTCCATGTTTACGTAATTACCAAAGACGATATTCTGTGAGCCTTGGAAGATCAGTCAGAATGCTTTTGATAAGAGGTGTCAAAAATACGGCGCGTGGGCCGGAACTGGCCCCCAAGGAGCTTCGATCAGGCCCGCAGGATAATTTAAAAGTGAAAAAATGCATAAAAGACACGGAATGAATATTTTTTAATAAGGTGCAATTCATGGATTATCCGTTAGGGCAGGGGCCCCCAACCTTTTTTGCCCCACGGACCGGTTTATGTCAGACAATATTTTCAGGGACCGGCATTTAAGGTGTGGCGGAAATAATACAACAAAATAATATGGTATGAGCTGCATGAAAACTGTGGCGTTTTCGAAATATAATAATAAACACAAGGAACGTCTAATCTGGCCGCAACACTCCGATCGCTATGGCAATGTTTAATGCCTTCAAAATACGATACAACGCAAATTCAAAGTGCATGAAAATGACGGACGACTCACCACAACACCGAGCTTGATTTTCTGCAACCAGACGGTCCCATCTCGGGGTAATAGGAGACAATGACACCTCAAGTGTGTGTTTCATGTCCAGTCTACTTCGTAATTTTGTTTTAGTCGCCGTTGCTGCAGAAAACCCCCTCCTCACACAGGTAGGATGTCGGAAATAGCAACAGTGCTATTGTGGCCATATCAGAGTATTCA
>NW_017804874.1:86365-88266 GCF_001891065.2 Hippocampus comes
ACATGCCCGGCGGACCGCTCCCGGTCCGCGGACCGGCGGTTGGGGACCCCTGCGTTAGGGGACAGACTGTTTTGATCAGAGAAGAAGACACCAGCAGTCTCAGTCTGTCACTGAGATAGACCCAACACAGCAGACGGTATCAAGGACATGTGAATACTTATACATTTCATAGCACTCTCCTTAGTTTGTAAGGAGAGTGCAGGGATTAGGCAGGGATTAAATTTCGATTTAATATGCACATGTGTAAATGGTTTCAAAAATAATTTCTTTATAAATCTCGTTTAATCTTAAAGTGCATTACTATATTTTTCAATACCAATTACTTGTTAAAATTTTGTACCTTTATACAATCAGTGGGATCAGTTGCAATGCATATACTGTATGTGAATGATAAAAGTAAATTGCACATTTAAGTAAATCTAAGGTGCTTCATGAAATGTTTTGTAAAAGATATGCTCGTTAAAGCACAAGAACATTTTCCAAATGTTCTTGTGCTTCTTTATACCAAAACAAAGGAAATACATATTATTTTGGTTATTTACAGCAGAGCATGGTATAATTTTAATGGTCCGGCCCACTAGACATCTACCGAGGCCGTTTGTGGCCCACAATGTGAAATGAGTTTGACACACTTTCTTTAAAGTCAACTACAGGTTGACTTTTCACAATGGCTCACAATGAAAGAGGTCATTTGTTGATGTCAAACTCTGCCAGTTGTCCACCACCCGATATCTTTACGCTTTAGTCTCAGCAAATTCCAGGGAAAGCTACTGAATTATTAACTGCCATTTCCACAGGCGATACCTGAATGCTTTGTGGAGCTAACTAGCTGTCTACTAATAGGCTTCTGTCCACTGTTTTGAAACATTGTTAAAGTGATTTCATTCTAAAACTGTCCATTCACCTCTTTGTAAACTTCAATGAGGTGCATTGTTTTTCCTGCAGTTCTGCCATACTCTGACAAAAAAATGCGTCCTGTTTCTGGTCTTGTTGCTAATTAGCACACCGTCATTTTGAGGAGTAAATGAAAACTGCTGAAACATGGCCACCGTCAAAAGTACAGACCCATTTAAAAGTATCCATGAGTTTCTGCTTCTGGTTTCGTTAGAAGAAAGAAAAACAGCTTTTCAACAGAAAAATGGAAGCAAAGGCGTAAAAGTGGAACACAAGATTTTGGAACATAACAAACCTCCATACTTATACTTTGCCACTTAGCACCAGTTGGGTATCACACACATGCATGACCTATTTCAACATAACCGATACTTACAATTCAACACGCTGACCCGGAATAACAGTCTTAGAAACGTTTTCAGTCAAAGGTCAAAGGGTTATGACTATTAACATTCAAAATGAATCCCCAAACCCTACAAACTCATTTGCCTTTCAGAAACTTCGATTGCACATGTAAGTCCAAAATGGGAAAAAAAAAAAAATGACTGAAATAATTTCAACCCTGCAATTTACAATTTTGTACTCAAAACCATTAACATATTTTTTTTCATGACTTCCAACACAAATTTCCATCTCAAACAATATAAAACCCGACCCAAAACACACACTATAACCAAATGAAAATGTTTAAAATGGGTTTAGTTGCTACAGTATGCTCACAGTCGGCCTCACAGTGCAGAGGTGGGTTCGATTCCGGCTCCGGCCTTCCTGTGTGGACTTTGCATGTTCTCCCCATGCCTGCCTGCATAGGTTTTCTCCAAATAATCTGGTTTCCCCCCACATTCCAAAAACACGCATGGCAGATTAATGGAACACTCTAGATTGTCCCCAGGTGCGAGTGTGGGCGTTGTTCATCTATGTGTGCCCCGCAATTGGCTGGCAACCACTTCAGGGTGTACCCTGCCTACTGCCCAAAGACAGCTAAAATAGCCTCCAGCATGACCCAC
>NW_017804874.1:89093-95193 GCF_001891065.2 Hippocampus comes
CCCCTCTCAGGGACAGCGGTCACTACAGTGGACAGCTTATCATGTTATCAGGTTACAAGTTATCATTATTGGTGCATGAAAGGGTAAATGATTCGCCTCTATTTGACTTGAAATATTTTTCGTCAAGAGATATAGTTTCCACTGGCACTGCCACATCTGCTCGTCACCTCGTCTGGCATTTTACTTACTGTTGTTCCGCCCTTGCCTCACAGTGCAGAGGTGGGTTCGATTCCGGCTCCGGCCTTCCTGTGTGGACTTTGCATGTTCTCCCCATGCCTGCCTGCATAGGTTTTCTCCAAATAATCTGGTTTCCCCCCACATTCCAAAAACACGCATGGCAGATTAATGGAACACTCTAGATTGTCCCCAGGTGCGAGTGTGGGCGTTGTTCATCTATGTGTGCCCCGCAATTGGCTGGCAACCACTTCAGGGTGTACCCTGCCTACTGCCCAAAGACAGCTAAAATAGCCTCCAGCATGACCCACGACCTTTGTTAGGGTTAGTGGATCAGCAAATGGATGGATGGATGGAGTGCCCTGCGATTGGCTGGCAACCGGTTCATGGAGTCCCTCGCCGACTGCCCGAAGACAGCTGGGATAGGCTCCAGCACCCCCCGCGACCCTTGTGAGGACAAAGCGGTTCAGAAAATGGATAGATGGATGGATGGTTGGATGGAGTATACTCACAATGCTTTTCAGACACAAAGATGACTATCTTTAGTCCACTTGGACCAACGCATTCACTGTTTCTGGAAATCATTAGTGCAAGACTATTGTCTGTCCTATGTTCCACAATCCCACTCTCATCAGTTCTCTGCTTGCTATGAGGCTTAACTTTGGTCAGCATTCAACATGTAAATACATATACTCCCGATTTGTGGTCAGGATGGAAAGTTGAAGGGAGACTCTCCTTCTTGCATGCAGGCATTGCTATGCTAGTTCGCTGGTGAATTGCACTCCAAAGAATTGGTTTTTGCTGATGACTTCTACAGCAGTGTTGTTGCAAGTGGTCCAAGATTTCCTGAAGTTAACAACGATCTCCTTTGCCTTTTCGACCTTGATGATCAGCTTGTTTACTTTGCACCACAACAGATGCATCTTCCGCGTACTTCAGGAAGTGGTTGGGTTAACAATCATGGGTCATCAGGTTGAACAACAAGGAGGTGAAGGCAAAATCTTACCGGGGAGCCTGGGTTCAGAGTAAATTCAGTTCTTTCTCCCCCCCCAAGTTTTCTTTATTATCGTTGATGTTTTTAAAAATGCCCAAGACACACTGGTGGAGGTCTTGTAAGGGGTTCTTGCGGGAATTTTGGTGCAATCCCAAATTGTTTGACCTCACGGGCATTTCATTTCATTAGCAATCACTAGTAGAGCTTCATAGCTTTATTTATTGCAAGGCTGTTGCTGATGACATGGTATTAACCCTCTCAGGGACAGCGGTCACTACAGTGGACAGCTTATCATGTTATCAGGTTACAAGTTATCATTATTGGTGCATGAAAGGGTAAATGATTCGCCTCTATTTGACTTGAAATATTTTTCGTCAAGAGATATAGTTTCCACTGGCACTGCCACATCTGCTCGTCACCTCGTCTGGCATTTTACTTACTGTTGTTCCGCCCTTGTGTTAGAAGATACTTTTGTTGATTCATTTCGTAGTTTTCCTTCTTAACTTGTACATTTAAAATTATTTTCATGAATGCTGCAGTTTTGCAGTTTTGTCTGGTGTAGCTAAGATTTGATTCTCTTTTTTACTTTACGGGCATCTCTCCTTTGCAGTGGCTTCACCCATCACAGTTTTCTTCTGTTAACCTTACTTATCTCATTGACATTTTCTCATTGTAGTTTTTAACTTCGTCATTTGTGTTTAGTTTCTCATGTGGGTGTAACTTAGGCTTAGAAATGTTCTGTTCATTTGCTCAACCTCTGTCGTCTGCTTAAGCCTTGCAATGAGTTTTTATCAGTTTCAGTCTGTTGTTCATTCTGCAGGTATCACATCATCCCCAGATAGTCTTTGATTTGTCAGCACTGTACCAGGCTTTCATCTGCCGCCCTGATCAGGCAGAGGGCATAACAGTCATGAACCACTGAGGTCATGATTCGATTTTAGCGGACCTCTGGAGGACACAAATACAAGAAATATGAATAATAATAAAACTTAGGAGTTTGGACTTTTTTGAACACGTCAAAAAAAAGTATTGCTTACAGGCAGTAGATGTGTCGTAATGCAAATGTAAATGGTTGTGAGTCAATGGAACACAGAAGTGTAGCGGCAAACAATGTGGCATGCTGTCATCTGAATGAGCGCTCAGGCTGTGCTGTATCAGATCGGTATTTCAAAATACAAATGCTATATTCAAAGGTACACATAAAATTGGTGGTGTGGTTTTCAGGTCAACATCAGAGATAGTTTTTTGGTGCTAATTTTTTTTCCGACCCACCAATATGATGAACGTCAACACGTTTGGGAAAAGGAGGGACTGCGGGCCACAGTCTCAGCAGCCTCTAGAAAGTGAAAATAAAATGTAAAAGTATTTTCGTACATGCGTGCATTCAGTGCAAACGAACAAGAGCAGTGACTTGGCTTCACTTGTGCCACCTTAAATATATTGCCGCTTTATTCAGTGACTTCTCAGACCATTCTAGCAACTATTTAAAAAAATAAATAAATAGCACAGATGCAAACTATAGTCCTGATTTTAGCACCAATCTCACCTGCTGCATAGTGAAGGGAAGTGAGAATTTTCCCCCCTAATGATTTGGGAGAGTGACTACGTTTACGTGCAGTCATTAATCGGCTTAAGGTCAAAATTCCAATTTCTGAAACCGGAATAACCCATTTACATGCGTGAGTGGACAGGGTTACTCCGGCATTTAAATAACCCGATTAATATGGGGATGAACATATGTCGTGACGCAAATAGACATCATTCAGGCTTCTTACTTTCTACCAACAATGAACCGCATTATATTCATGTCACTCACCACGGGAATGAAGCAGTCGGTTTCCTGCCCTGCTCCAAAAGTGTGCTGCTGTGTAGCATCTCTGAGTTTCGCCATTATTGTTTACATCTGATTGTCTATTTCCGGCAAGTTGCGCGGCAGACGTGCAGGCTTACACACACACACACACACACACACACACACACACACACACACACACACACACACACACACACACACACACACACACGGCATGCAATTTTTGCTGTAGAGACAGAGAAAGTAACGTGAAAACGCCACAGAGAAATCAATGTATTCAAGTTAGGCTCGCTACGGTGAGAATGCCTCACATATACAAGTACTTCCTGTACTACAAAGACCAAAATTCCTTGCAGATATAGGAAGACCATGTGGAGAACACAAACCAATGCCCTGTTTGAAGGAGATAACCCAATCGCGTTTACGTGACCCAATATTCAGGTTAGAAAGGGGGTTACCCAGGAGTCTTATTTGGGTTTTTAAAAACCTGAATGAGAGCATATTCAGGTTTTTGCGCATGGTAAAGTGGCCTTTAAAAACCTGAAATCTGCTCATAGTCAGGTTTTTAAAAGGGTTATTGACTGCATGTAAACATAGTCGCTGTCAGCACACTTTAAAAATATGGGGAAAAACATGGACACTGGAGACATGCTTTTTTGTGAATGTTGATTAAATAGTGATTTAATGTTATATAGGTCAGGATATGACATTTTGATGTGACTGTGTCACGTCCCGTATTCGACAGCAGGTGGCAGGCACTCACTCTGCCACCTGCACACCTGTTGCGCATTTGTTTGTGATTACACCTGCTTTATGTAGGCGCTCCGGCTGTCAACTCATTGCCGGAGTATTGCTTGCCGTGCCAGGAGATAACCCAATCGCGTTTACGTGACCCAATATTCAGGTTAGAAAGGGGGTTACCCAGGAGTCTTATTTGGGTTTTTAAAAACCTGAATGAGAGCATATTCAGGTTTTTGCACATGGTAAAGTGGCCTTTAAAAACCTGAAATCTGCTCATAGTCAGGTTTTTAAAAGGGTTATTGACTGCATGTAAACATAGTCGCTGTCAGCACACTTTAAAAATATGGGGAAAAACATGGACACTGGAGACATGCTTTTTTGTGAATGTTGATTAAATAGTGATTTAATGTTATATAGGTCAGGATATGACATTTTGATGTGACTGTTAATTTCTTTCATGAGTTTTTCCATTTTAATTTACATAGTAATACCAGGGCTTCACAAGTGGTAATAAAATGTACTGCTTTAGAAAAAAAAAAAAAAAAAAAGAATACATTAAATTTATATTTAACACAATCGAGTTAGCATGTCGATGTGCCCTTTGGCAACCGTTTGAGTTTTTCCACAAGGCAGCTTTGAAAAATGAATTGCCCACTTCTGAGACCGCGAGATGATTTAGTACAGTTCTCTTGAAGAGCGGTCCGGAGCCAAATCTTTTTTGCACTACAGACCGTTTTCAAGTAATGAAGTCAATGCCATGGGGCAGCGCGACACAGATGACCATCCCGTAGCGGCGTGCCCGAGTTCAGCCACAGCCACCAACCCTCGAGTCCAGCGGCCATTTTCTGTGAGAGCCAAGTGTATCTTGCCACGATAATGGTTGTTCATACTTTGCAACTCGCTGCAATGCCAACTGCCAAGTTCTCCTGTCCATGGACGTGGATGCATTACAAACCATTTTATCTGCAGTTAATCCAAAGAAACAATCCTTGTGGCTGCTAATTTGACTTCGACTTTTCGACTGTGGGCTACCCTGCTCACAGTCACTGAAGTTGAAATCACAGACATCTACTGCTGCAATATTCTTGTCTTACAAATGTGCACTGAGGCAATCGAATCTGAAATGCACCATGACTATTTAAAGTATGCATGTGCACCTGCGCACCACTTATGTGCACCCATGGCTTTGTTGATAGTTTTACATATGCATATGCAGTTCTTACGCACACACACAACAGTCAAGCCATGATGTGCCAGAGAGCAGAACAGCAGCATTTAAGTCTCCACTGATTTCCAAATTTATACTGAAAATGAGAGTGACTATGTTGTGATGTGACCTTCACGAAGTAATTACAAATACATTACTCATAAACTGTATCATGACCACTGTGTCAAGTTAACAAGCAATTTAGGTGAATAACTGTCACTTATGGTAAATTCGGTCAAATAAAAATAAATGTGATTAAATTTAGTGTGTAGCCAATGATGCAGGCAGCTGCTCTTGCTTGCACAAGGAGCACGTTTGTCAACGACATCAACTGATGCAAAACTCAAAGCAGCTCAACTAGATAGCAAGAGAAATGTAATGTAAACATTTGGTCTATGTGTGGCTGTGTCCCTGAGGGCGGTGACCACCTCCCTGAGTGAATTCAAATCACAGAGAATAGAAAGAGTTGCTGGTTCCTCTCTTTGGAAGGACCTCCCATGGAATGTTAAGCAATTCAACCTCTCCACTTTTAAAACTCATCCTAAAACAAATTTTTCTTCCATGGCTTTTGACTCCTAATGAGACTCAATTGTTTGAGTGTTTTGATGTTATTTATTGATTGTTTTAACCATCTTTGTTTGCTTGTGTCTGATTGTACAGCGCTTTGTATGCAGCAATGCTTATTTTTTAAGTGCTCAATAAAAAAGTTGAGTTGAAAGTATTGACGTACGAGAGAGAAATGCACACTCTCTTTGTTATTGATGAGTGATGGGTGAATTTGTATGTTCAGACTGTGATCGGGCTAAATGCAAAAGCAAAATAAATATTATGCACTAAAAGCTCTCGTTGACACTGTTATGATATATTTGCAAATAATGTTTAAATTACATAACTGAAAGATTTGCTTTCATGTCATATGACAAACATTCCTTGGCAAATGTTCAATTGTAGTTTATACAGCTCTTATTGTGTATTTAAGAGAAAGTGGTCTTTACAATTGATGTTAATCACTGAGATATGGGTCATTAGTAATATTGTTTTAAACACAGTAAGAAAAAATGTACAGAAAATAATGCAGTGATGGATTTAAGATGCAATCGATTTAGTGTACGATGCATAAATAAAACATCATCACTTTGAATTGCAGCCCTCGAAATCGTAATCAAATTGA
>NW_017804874.1:95673-96008 GCF_001891065.2 Hippocampus comes
TGTCTGCGGGGGAGCCAGTGGTTCAATCAGCAATCTTGTAATTTCACAATCGCTACTGTACTACATAGAGGTTGTGCGAGGCCTTTCTTGTGACAGATAAAATGGCTGGAAGGTTCCTAGTCTGGTGGCCAAATTTGTCGCCTACTAGCCATTCATCAAAAAACATACAGTAAATATTCTCTAGTGCGGACTCGTGTTTGAGCTGTCCAATTTGTCCTGATAACAGAAATTCCTCATTTGGGAAATGAGCATGGTACATGTCCTTTATGAACCTGCAAGTATGTTGACAAAAATGCACGTGTAACAACACAATCAATAAAATACAAAAATATACT
>NW_017804874.1:96500-108134 GCF_001891065.2 Hippocampus comes
ACGTCGTCGTTTCGAATCTGATGATCGAAAAACGCGAAGTGAAAATGTGTCTCGGTGTCGTCGTTCCGTAGCATCGGGTAGGCGTTGCGTGTTTGTAAGCTCCCGCGGCATGACGTCTCAATGCGGGTTACGGGTAGTGGAATTTCCGCTTACGTAAGTTCCGGTAACATGTAATATCGTAGTCAAAATGTTAATGCACGGGTTTTTGTTCCGGGTGAAGGAAATTCCTTTTCATAGAATTCCGGGGATGGGAATATTTACTGTATTTCTGTGATTACCCTGCATAATAATCCGGTAAAGAGTAAAACAAATCTACCCTATAAGCATTGGAACAGTTTATTAATTTTGTTGTTGTTTTTTTTTTTTTGTTTTGTTTTAATGGGAGTCTGAAAATATCTGGGCTTTATATCAGACAATGAATAAAAGACGCATTTTGTATCCAGATATTTACCTTTTGATTGCAGTAACGTTTCAGAATTTGTGTTTGTATTTCCAGTGTGGATTAAGCATACAAACATTCACACTCACTTGCACACACGTCCGCTGAAGTAGGGCTGTAACATAACGATTCAACATTGACAAAAAAAGCGAATAAGATAAATTATAAGTAAGACTCCACATCTCCACATCAGTTACCACTTCAATTATTGTATTTGACACTGGCACAAATTATTGACATAATTAAACGGGAGGTAATTGATGCTATGGAAGCAAAATGAGCAAGTTTGACACTGATGTATTCAACTATATTCGTTTTTTTGACTAAAATCTTTTCAGTATTACATATATAATGTGTTCAATGTTTTCCGTATGTTAGAATCCATTGTTTGTCCACGGTGTCGCCCCTCCCTTTTGTTTTGTTGCCATTTTCAGTGTGGCCTGGGCTTCTTTCATTAGTGCACCTGCCTCCCGTACACACCTGCGAGTCTTCATCTCATCAGCCACTTGCAGCATAATAGCCAGCCTGAACAGCCACCCGTTGCAAGTTCGTCAGCGATACTGTTAAGCTTCGAGAAGGCATGGAGATGGACACCCGGGATTTTGTTGCTGCCTGTACCACTTGTGCCTGCAGCAAGGCATCCCATCAGGCCCCAGCTGGATTACTCCACCCCTTGCCAATCCCCAACAGACCCTGGTCCCACATAGCACTGGACTTTGTCACGAGGTTGCCACCATCCCAAGGCAAACCTACTATTATGACTGTTGTAGACCGTTTTTCCAAGGCAGCTCATGTTGTTTCCCTCACTAAACTCCCCTCGAAACAGCCAAACATTTAGTCGACCAGGTATTTTGGATGCATGGCCTCCCCCTCGACAAAGTCTCAGACTGAGGCCCCCAGTTCATATCACGGGTGTGGAGGGCCTTTTGCAAATCAATTGGATCGGGGACCAGTCTGTCTTCTAGGGACCACCCTCAGTCCAATGGTCAGACGGAAAGGGCTAACCAGGTGTTGGAGACTTCCCTCCGCTGCATGGCTGAGAAGGACCCCTCTACATGGGCATCCCATTTGGCATGGGTAGAATATGCATACAACAGCGATCTTTCCTGCTGTACTCGCTCCTGCCAAGCCATTACGCTCAGCATTCCTGTACCCCTCGACGTGGTCATTTTAACTACCTTTCAGTCCCTGCCACCTCGACCTGTCCTACTTCCTGGCAATAAAACCATTTGAGTTCATTGTGTCTGGGTGTGGGTCCTGTGCTCTGTGCTTCTCTCTAGCGAAGCTTAACACGGTAGGCGTTTGTTTAAATTCAATTTTAAAATTCAAAAATGACAATAGAAATGTGACAATCTGGTTCATTTCGCTCCATTCGTAACATCAAAACATCGCAGATCGCCGGAAACCGAGCTCCCTACGTAATGTGTATGGAGACCTCAGTTGTAACAGCATCGTTCTGAGAAGACATTGGAGTGTGTTGGAAAATCATTGTCCGTTTATCCAACAGTGTATTTCTGGGATCACCAGTGCAAGAGAAGAGTACCTTGCACACAATCAGCCTCACATTTTTTGTGGATCATCCAAAAGGTATTTGATGGGGCTGAGGGTCGGGGCTCTGTGTGGAATCATCCGGTTTATCCATAACTCCCTCTTCCCTCACAACTGGAAATTTTCACACTGTTTGGGTATCATTGAGATGACGATTATGTTGTCCACCAATGTGTATGGAACAATAACCACCATGTCAGCGAATTCAAAAAACAAACTAAAATGCAGCCATGGCCAGTCATTTTTCCAAACAACAGCAACCAGCCCGTGCCCGGAGGTGAGGCGAAGGCAGTCTGCATCCATGCCACTCACACACACACACACACACACACACACACACATAAACACATACCTGAGTAGGCCCAGTAGGTGTCTTCAGTGGTAGCTCTCCGCAGTCGTGTCTCGCCGGCCGTTGTTTGACGAAGGCCTTGGTCAGGGCTCGAGGACTCAGCTTGGTTGCCTGTCAACGCTGCAGGACAGAGGAACAACAGGGAAATGAAGGTTACCACAAAGAGGGGAAAGAGCATCAGCAGCACTCTGCGGTCCTGGTGGAGTACCCACTGGGCCAGATAATATCCAACTGTGTCCTTAGATGAATTATCAGTCAGAACTAAGCACATTCAGGGTGAGGGGAAAAAAGGTCAGCAACAATGAAAAAAAAATTGCTGTTGAACTGAAGTAAGAAAACAAAGCATGAAGCCCCATACAAGGAAGGATCATGAACCCTCAAGAAGGATACAATCAAAGAACAATGGGTAGTGAGAAAGGGCAAAGAAAATAAAAATACTGACTGACCACTGATTTTACTGGATTATCTTTACACCGCCCACCATGTTTTCTATAATTTCATGATGGCAGAAGGCAACATAATAAAACAGCAACTTGTCTTCACAACAGAAATTATGTGAGAAAAGTCTACTGTGATAAATGGTAGAAATATAATAATGACCGAATAAGAATTCGAAAAATGAGGAAATTGAAAAATGAGGCTTTATCTGATCTGTTCATGATAACGTGAATCAATCAAAGGAGTTCTCCAGAGAGTTGATCTGGGAATGCTCCAACGTGATCTGTCCGGGAAAGGCGGGACGTTTAGTCCAACACGTCGAGGTGATTAGGTGATGTGGCATCAAGTGCAGGCCTACCAAACTTTTGTTTTGGCCAATCATGGCAACAGCTGAAAATGTCGTCACTGGTATGCTCCTTGTTTTGACAAGCTGAGTCCCATATTTCGATGATTGGCACATATGTAATTGTGGCGTTGAGTGATAGTTGTCATTTTTGCAGTGTAAATATATGGATAAACACAGTGTTAAGTAATGTGACATTTATTTTTGAATCAAGCCCATCGCTTGTTTCCTTAAGCCCCAGCCTAGGCGCTTCTTTTTTTTGTTATTCTGCCCCCAAACATACTGTTCCTTTGTGATTGGTACGCACAATCAGCAGTGCCGCTCTGAGCAAATCAGCGGGCTAAGACAAGATGGATTCTCTGGGTTTTGTGAACTCATTAATAGCGCGACGATCCAGCTTGCAGGAAAGGTTACCACAAGCTTGTCACAGCTATCATTGGGCAGTTTTGTCCATTCCTCTTTACAGCACCTCTCAAGCACCATCAGTTTAGATGGGAGCATTTGTGCACAGCCATTTTCAGCTCTCTCCAGCAATGGTCGATCAAATTCAAGTCTGGGCTCTGGCAGGACCACTCAAGGACATTCACAGAGTTGTCCTGAAGTCACCAATTCAAAAACTTTGCCCCAATCTGAGGACCTGAGGACTCTAGAGCAGGTTTTCATCCAGGATGTCTCTGTGCATTACTCCATTTTTCTTTTGCCCAATCCCGATAGTCTCCCAGTTTCTACCGCTAAAAAACATCCCCACTGCAGTATGCTACCTCCACCACGCATGACTGTTGGGATGGGATTGGTCAGGTGATGAGTGGTGCCTGGCTTTCTCCAAACGTCTAGCATTTATGCCAAATCACTGGACTTTGTCACGAGGTTGCCACCATCCCAAGGCAAACCTACTATTATGACTGTTGTAGACCGTTTTTCCAAGGCAGCTCATGTTGTTTCCCTCACTAAACTCCCCTCGAAACAGCCAAACATTTAGTCGACCAGGTATTTTGGATGCATGGCCTCCCCCTCGACAAAGTCTCAGACTGAGGCCCCCAGTTCATATCACGGGTGTGGAGGGCCTTTTGCAAATCAATTGGATCGGGGACCAGTCTGTCTTCTAGGGACCACCCTCAGTCCAATGGTCAGACGGAAAGGGCTAACCAGGTGTTGGAGACTTCCCTCCGCTGCATGGCTGAGAAGGACCCCTCTACATGGGCATCCCATTTGGCATGGGTAGAATATGCATACAACAGCGATCTTTCCTGCTGTACTCGCTCCTGCCAAGCCATTACGCTCAGCATTCCTGTACCCCTCGACGTGGTCATTTTAACTACCTTTCAGTCCCTGCCACCTCGACCTGTCCTACTTCCTGGCAATAAAACCATTTGAGTTCATTGTGTCTGGGTGTGGGTCCTGTGCTCTGTGCTTCTCTCTAGCGAAGCTTAACACGGTAGGCGTTTGTTTAAATTCAATTTTAAAATTCAAAAATGACAATAGAAATGTGACAATCTGGTTCATTTCGCTCCATTCGTAACATCAAAACATCGCAGATCGCCGGAAACCGAGCTCCCTACGTAATGTGTATGGAGACCTCAGTTGTAACAGCATCGTTCTGAGAAGACATTGGAGTGTGTTGGAAAATCATTGTCCGTTTATCCAACAGTGTATTTCTGGGATCACCAGTGCAAGAGAAGAGTACCTTGCACACAATCAGCCTCACATTTTTTGTGGATCATCCAAAAGGTATTTGATGGGGCTGAGGGTCGGGGCTCTGTGTGGAATCATCCGGTTTATCCATAACTCCCTCTTCCCTCACAACTGGAAATTTTCACACTGTTTGGGTATCATTGAGATGACGATTATGTTGTCCACCAATGTGTATGGAACAATAACCACCATGTCAGCGAATTCAAAAAACAAACTAAAATGCAGCCATGGCCAGTCATTTTTCCAAACAACAGCAACCAGCCCGTGCCCGGAGGTGAGGCGAAGGCAGTCTGCATCCATGCCACACACACACACACACACACACACACACACACATAAACACATACCTGAGTAGGCCCAGTAGGTGTCTTCAGTGGTAGCTCTCCGCAGTCGTGTCTCGCCGGCCGTTGTTTGACGAAGGCCTTGGTCAGGGCTCGAGGACTCAGCTTGGTTGCCTGTCAACGCTGCAGGACAGAGGAACAACAGGGAAATGAAGGTTACCACAAAGAGGGGAAAGAGCATCAGCAGCACTCTGCGGTCCTGGTGGAGTACCCACTGGGCCAGATAATATCCAACTGTGTCCTTAGATGAATTATCAGTCAGAACTAAGCACATTCAGGGTGAGGGGAAAAAAGGTCAGCAACAATGAAAAAAAAATTGCTGTTGAACTGAAGTAAGAAAACAAAGCATGAAGCCCCATACAAGGAAGGATCATGAACCCTCAAGAAGGATACCAATCAAAGAACAATGGGTAGTGAGAAAGGGCAAAGAAAATAAAAATACTGACTGACCACTGATTTTACTGGATTATCTTTACACCGCCCACCATGTTTTCTATAATTTCATGATGGCAGAAGGCAACATAATAAAACAGCAACTTGTCTTCACAACAGAAATTATGTGAGAAAAGTCTACTGTGATAAATGGTAGAAATATAATAATGACCGAATAAGAATTCGAAAAATGAGGAAATTGAAAAATGAGGCTTTATCTGATCTGTTCATGATAACGTGAATCAATCAAAGGAGTTCTCCAGAGAGTTGATCTGGGAATGCTCCAACGTGATCTGTCCGGGAAAGGCGGGACGTTTAGTCCAACACGTCGAGGTGATTAGGTGATGTGGCATCAAGTGCAGGCCTACCAAACTTTTGTTTTGGCCAATCATGGCAACAGCTGAAAATGTCGTCACTGGTATGCTCCTTGTTTTGACAAGCTGAGTCCCATATTTCGATGATTGGCACATATGTAATTGTGGCGTTGAGTGATAGTTGTCATTTTTGCAGTGTAAATATATGGATAAACACAGTGTTAAGTAATGTGACATTTATTTTTGAATCAAGCCCATCGCTTGTTTCCTTAAGCCCCAGCCTAGGCGCTTCTTTTTTTTGTTATTCTGCCCCCAAACATACTGTTCCTTTGTGATTGGTACGCACAATCAGCAGTGCCGCTCTGAGCAAATCAGCGGGCTAAGACAAGATGGATTCTCTGGGTTTTGTGAACTCATTAATAGCGCGACGATCCAGCTTGCAGGAAAGGTTACCACAAGCTTGTCACAGCTATCATTGGGCAGTTTTGTCCATTCCTCTTTACAGCACCTCTCAAGCACCATCAGTTTAGATGGGAGCATTTGTGCACAGCCATTTTCAGCTCTCTCCAGCAATGGTCGATCAAATTCAAGTCTGGGCTCTGGCAGGACCACTCAAGGACATTCACAGAGTTGTCCTGAAGTCACCAATTCAAAAACTTTGCCCCAATCTGAGGACCTGAGGACTCTAGAGCAGGTTTTCATGCAGGATGTCTCTGTGCATTACTCCATTTTTCTTTTGCCCAATCCCGATAGTCTCCCAGTTTCTACCGCTAAAAAACATCCCCACTGCAGTATGCTACCTCCACCACGCATGACTGTTGGGATGGGATTGGTCAGGTGATGAGTGGTGCCTGGCTTTCTCCAAACGTCTAGCATTTATGCCAAATACTTCAATTTTTGTCTCATCAGACCAGATACCTTTCCTTCTTACTGTCTGAGAATGCTTCAGGTGCCTTTTGACAAACTCCAGGCGGGCTGCCATGTGCCGTTTATGAAGGAGTGCCTTCTGTCTGGCCACTCTACCATCTAGGCTTGATTGGTGGAGTAGAGATGGTTTCTCCTTCTAGACCAGTGGTTCTTAACCTGGGTTAGATCGAACCCTAAAGGTTCGGTGAATCGTTCTCAGGGGTTCTACGGAGCCTCTGCCTTGGAGGTTAAGACACACCAGACTCAACATGCCAATTAGTTGTGACACGACCGCTGCAGGTGATCACATTACATCACTTGTCCTTCTCCCCTGGTTGCTCAGTTTAGATAGATGGCAAACTCAAGGAAGTGTCCTTCTTCCATTTACAGTTGATGGAGGCCAGTCTGCTCATTGGAACCTTCAAAGCAGCAGAAACGTTTCCGTCCCCTTCCTCATATTTTTGCTTCAAGACAATCCTGTCTTGTAGATCCTCAGACAATTCCCTTGATTTCATGAGTAGGACTTTATTATATAGAGACATGTGCAAATCATGTTCAATCAACTGAATTTACGACAGGTGGAGGCCTATTAAGCTTTCGGAACCTCTCAAAGATAATCAGTGGACACATGAGGCACCTGAACTCAATCTTGGTCTTCGTGGCAAAGAATGTGCGTATTTATGTACATATGAGTTCTTTTTTAATTATTATTTCTCATTTCATTTGCTACTAAAAAAAATAAATAAATTAATGCTGACAGTTTCAGACACATCAGACACTACAAATACTTTGCAAAGAAATCCACTGACTACTCATAAGTACACCACGAATTAAGCAAGTATATAAAACACACTAGCGACTTCTCTCTGGCAGTATGAGCTACACTAGTATTGCAGTAACAAGCAACTATGACAAGCAAAGATGTGACACATACAGTAAGTATAGAGGGTCTTTACATACTGTACCTTTTATGCTGTAGTACCAACCAATGCAATTAGTTGTGACACGACCGCTGCAGGTGATCACATTACATCACTTGTCCTTCTCCCCTGGTTGCTCAGTTTAGATAGATGGCAAACTCAAGGAAGTGTCCTTCTTCCATTTACAGTTGATGGAAGCCAGTCTGCTCATCGGAACCTTCAAAACAGCAGAAACGTTTCTGTCCCCTTCCTCATATTTTTGCTTCAAGACAATCCAGTCTTGTAGATCTTCAGACAATTCCCTTGATTTCATGAGTAGGACTTTATTATATAGAGACATGTGCAAATCATGTTCAATCAACTGAATTTACGACAGGTGGAGGCCTATTAAGCTTTCGGAACCTCTCAAAGATAATCAGTGGACACATGAGGCACCTGAACTCAATCTTGGTCTTCGTGGCAAAGAATGTGCGTATTTATGTACATATGAGTTCTTTTTTAATTATTATTTATCATTTCATTTGCTACTAAAAAAAAAATTAATTAATTAATGCTGACAGTTTCAGACACATCAGACACTACAAATACTTTGCAAAGAAATCCACTGACTACTCATAAGTACACCACGAATTAACCAAGTATGTAAAACACACTAGCGACTTGTCTCTGGCAGTATAAGCTACACTAGTATTGCAGTAACAAGCAACTATGACAAGCAAAGATGTGACACATACAGTAAGTATGGAGGGTCTTTACATACTGTACCTTTTATGCTGTAGTACCAACCAATGACAGCTGTGTAAACACGGAGAAGCGTCAAGCAAAGCTGAACCAGTAGTGCAGTAATTATAATAGCATGACCGATGTGCAGATGATGCAGATAATCATTGCACCATTTAAAGTGATCAGTAAATATCAGTAGTAAACTCTGGATATACAACAATGTAGAAAATTGTGAGTGCTTTAAAGTGTCTTGTGCTGACGACTATTTGTCAGTGACAATGATGCCAATATTTCGAGAGATGAACCTACAATGATCAGTAGAGAAGTACCTTCAGATAGGGTTGTGCAAAATTGGAAAACATTTGCCAAGTGCAACTGTGAAATTTGAGTCAACTGAGAATTGATAGCAAGAGAGAAGAAGCTATTTGAATGTCTGCTGGTTTTAGTGTGCATGGCTTGATTGTCTTGAAAAGATGTGTTTCAGACAGATGATTGCCTTCAACCAGTGGCGGGAAGGAGAAGTTGCAACCAGGCCTATTTCTGAATTTTTGGCCAGAGACAGCTGATCCCCGCCACAGAGCAGAAGTGGAGGAAAAGCATTCCTGGCAATTCTCAAGAATAATCACCCAGGGATGCACGGCCCTCCTGTACCAATGTCCCTTGCACCTAGAATGATGTGTGCATTATAGCTCCTTACTAAGAGATAGTCATGTGCTATACTTGAATACAACCACTTCTTCTTTGCAAGATGAGGAGCAGTGACCCATATCTGGGGTTCAGTTTCCCGGCAATCAGGCATTTTTAAATTTTTTGTTTTTTTATGGTACGTAGTCCCCCATGGTACCGACATCCAACAAGCTGCATAAACATATGGCTACTTGGCAACTGTGTTAAAATGATGCACACTGAGATTGACTAGCTGAACGAATTCAGGTTTTTTTTTTTTTTTCTATCATGAATCGTATCTGTTCACTGCGAGGCCTATAGAGCTGGCCAAAATACATAAAGTTTTGACGGCACTCAAGCTAGGACAGTTATTTGAGTTTTAAAGACAACTTGGATCAAATTGAAATACATCCTGATAATGGGTCATTTTATTTCATCTTACAATACAGAGAATGACAAAGAAAATGTGACAGACAGTGATGAAGACTATGGAAAGTCCAACGTACAAATCCCCACTGTCGGGGTGACATTTGTTGTTGGAGTCAATCCAGCTGGAGGTATTGCTGCCGGTGCGTTATTTAGTGCTAAGTCCGAGGTGAGAACCGCGACTGTCGGCATGACATTAGTTGATTGAGTCAGTCCACCTGGAGAAAACCCGAGAAGGCAACAAGAATCACAGGCAGTGAAAAACCAGTGAAATTGGCTCTTTGTGAGCTACATTTTGGATAATGGGGAAAATTGAGGGAGGAAAGTGCTTCAAATGGAAAATAATTAGACACCCATGATCAAAATGTATGACAGCCTTATGGTTATTCATGGACAGTATCCTGCATAGCATTCATGAACTGAACTGTGTTGCGATAGGAAGAAAGAAAGGCGTATCAAGGAAGGCAACCAGACAGACAATAATTTGCACTCACAATCACACCGATGGGCGATTTAGAGTGCTCCATTAGCCTATCATATGCATATTTTGGAATGTAGGAGGAAACCGGAGTATCCGAAGAAAACCCATGCAGGCACGGGAAGAACATGCAAACTCCACACAGGAAGGCTGGAGCTGGAATCGAAGCCTGTACCTTTGCACTGTGAAGCCGACGTGCTAACCAGTCGACCACTGAGCCGCCGCAATCATTTTAACGATGTTAAAAAAAAAAAATCTTGTGACAATAATGGGATCAACCATACTGAAAGATGAAAATAGCATTCTGCTGGACCATATTGTTTGTCTAATTTCAATGACTCCAATGTGGTGTAGCTGCTTTGAATGTGTGCCGAAATAGCTACTGATGCTGATGTTGTTTCAGGAGTCAATGAAGTTTAAAGAGTGAGTGATCTATGGCTGGACGCTCCTGTATAAAAAATAAAATAAAATAAAATAAAATAATAACAGAAGTGTGCAAAACTTCCTTTGGGAAAAAACAGGCACAACAGAAACTGGTCTCTAATCACAAGTGGACACATTGAGGAACTTAGAGTTCACGTATGCCTTAATTAAATTGCACAGCATATACTTGAGATCATGGACTTAACCTTGGATTGCCTTCTTCTCACTTGATCTTTTTTAAACAGACTTCAGAGAGAGAGAGAGAGAGAGAGAGAGAGAGAGAGAGAGAGAGAGAGAGAGAGAGAGAGAGACAGAGAAAACATACTCAAGGACAGTAAAGCTTGGGCAATTTTGAGGGATTTTTTTTTTCATTAAAAAATCTTCACATCTGCCACCATTTTTCATGGTACTCAATAGACATTTATAAAAATCTCAGTTCCATGTTCACTCATACAAACCCGGCCGGCCAATATCTACTTTGCAGTGTTATCGCAAGGCCTTACCACAATACTGCAGGCGCTTTTTCGAAAGGTTGTTTCAGATTCAAACAAGGCTATTAGAGTAGACTCTGGAACCGAAAACAGATTTTCCTTCTGTCAAGATGACAGAATGAGAATAAAAAATCCTACAAAGCTCAAAAACTATCAAATGTTTCCTTTCCAGTAATCTGTATAAAATTGTGTGTGCTAATCTCGATGATTTCCTCACAATTTTGTGCAATGTGGTAAAATGACCTTTCCACTCAGTTCATGATGTCATAAAATCATTGCAAAAGTATATCATTATTTTATACCTTGAAATCAGCATATTTTGTAGTTTAACAGCAAATTCAGCCATCTGTTTTTGATTTATATGTGTCAATCAACCTTGGTTACTGTTAGTCATCGGTTCCAAAATAGTATGTTCACAATCTTGGTTTTTGATTTGCTGAATTAAAAAAAGTATATAAAATGTTGCTGGATTTAGTTATTTTGTTTTATTTGAGTGTTTTTAATTTACTTTTCATTAATTAGGTTTTGTTCAAAGCAGTTAAATGCAAACTTTATGTAACAAAAGTATACAAAATGTTTTATCAGTACTTTCAATTCAGCATGACAATCAAGAGTCCATATGCATCTCTATATATCTATCTATCTATCTGTCTATCTATCTATATATATATATATGGATATAAACCGTAGATATATATATATATA
>NW_017804874.1:108290-122401 GCF_001891065.2 Hippocampus comes
ATATAGATAGATATAAATATATATAGATATATAGAGATAGATAGATAGATAGATAGATAGATAGATAGATAGATAGATAGATAGATAGATATTCAGGCAGTAGGTGGGGTATACCCTGAACTGGTTGCCAGCCAATCGCAGGGCTCACATAGATGAACAACCATCCACACTTACAATCACACCTCGGGACAATTTAGAATGTTCCATTAACCTGCCATGCATGTTTTTGGAATGTGAGAGGAAACCCAAGTACCCGGAGAAAACTCACGCAGGCATGGCGATAACATGCAAACTCTACACTGGAAGACCAGAGCCATAATCGAACCTTGCACCACCGCACTGTGAGGCAGATGTGCACCATGCCGCCCATAAAATATATTATGTTTTCACAATTCAAAAGAGTTCCCAGGTGTCTATAAATAACATGAAGTAAATCATATTTTTTTGGTCAAGGTGAAATAAATTTGTATCCAGGTGTGTATATTTCTCATGCAGTGAGCCTTTGGCCAAGCGACCAAACATACTGCAAGGCCAATGGTGAGCCCGGCATTTATTCAATAGAAACTGATGTGCTAGATCTCGCCGGGCAAGTGCACACACATTCCTGCTGTTTAGCTCTCTCCTCTGCACTGGTTGCTCACTGCTTGCTTATACTATATTAGTGCGAACAGAGTACAGGGTGTGGAATAAAAGCAGTCTTAATCATGGAGGCTGTAATTCGTGTGTGTATGTGTGTGTGTGTGTGTGTGTGTGTGTGTGTGTGTGTGTGTGTGTGTGTGTGTCACACAGACACATATACAAACACAAACACATGCAGCGCCACTGCAACCACATTGCTGAAAATGCTTAATGCAGCTAATGCTGTAGGCAACACTGTTAGCTAATGCTGTTAGTTAAATGGCCAATCACCGCGCCCAAGGAAGAACAATCTATCACAGCGGTCCGTAACTTTTTTTGCCCCATGGACCAGTTTAATGTCAGACGATATCTTCAGGGACCAGCCTTTAAGGCCGGATAAATACAACAAAATAATATGATATGACCTGTATGAAAACTGTGGTATTTTCGTAACATAATAATAAACATGAATCATGACACAAGGAACGTCCGATCTGGCCGCAAAACTCTCTGGCCGCTATGGCAACATTTAAACGTGCCTTCAAAATAAGATACACCGCAAATAAAAAGTGCATAAAAAAATACGAATCACCATCGCCGCATATCATGCAGAGTGGGCTTGGTGTGTGGGAATTTCCCATTGAGATAAATGTGTATCTTCAGTAGGACTCCTGATACTGTCTTATTAAATGTAGCCTTCTTTTTCTTGGAAGTTGTAGGCTACTCTTCTGTCTCCTGGCTGGGCCTTTTCCCCTTCCCAAAGGAACTTTCCAAAGACGTATTTTTTTTTTTACTCATTTTGCTAGCTCTTGGGTTTCATTTTAGCGGCAACCTATCACGTGACCGAGAAGTGCCACCTTCACCTGCATCAACAATGACATACTTTAGACGAATATAACAGATAATCTGGTAATTTTTCAAAATAAAACATCTTTCAGATTCTGAAATGAATAAAACGGAAGTAAAGTAAGTTATTTAGTCTTTCTGTGCGGCCCAGCACAGAAATGATGCGCAGACCGGTACCGGTCCGCGGCCCGGGGGTTGGGGACCACTGATCTATCAGACACACAGAAGGCATAACTGACAAGATATTGTCATCATTATCATTTGCCTTGTGCAAGTGGGCATGCTCCCGCAGTTTCACGGGCACACCCCATTAACATCGCAATGAGTTGTTTCTTTGGGCAAATTATTCATCTCCAGTGAACCACAAAAGTTAAAGAGAAAGAATTGAATCCCAAGACAAAACAAGGGCAAGCATGTGTAATGGTGGTGGCCCACACAGTTCAGCAATCACTGTTAGGTTAATTACCACCACTGTTCTGTTTCAGTATGAAGGTTAAATAAAGTTTTTTTTTAAAAAGTGTTGGGTGGGTGGTGGAGAATTTTGTCTGTGAACAATGGAGTTTCGGAGCAATGGGGATGTTGGCCCGATGGCTGTCGATCACAGCAATGCAGAGAGATCATTACACCCAGCATGACTTCATGTTTTCTGGAGCATCAGCCAAGTGTAGGGAAAGGCGCACACCACACACACACACACACACACACATCCTATGAAGCGAACAGCGAAGGTCATCATCTATGAAGCAGAAACTCTGGGAGGCAAAAGCATGCAGGGAAAACTGAGAGGCACAGACAAGAAAAAAAAAATGCCCGCAAATACTGTACTTAGAAGTTTAAAGAGCTATTTAACGTTTAAAAAAAAGGCCTCAAAGATATATTTTGCTGTCATAATACCTTCTGCCTTGTTCGCCCTTCATCCTCACCTTCCTCCACCACATTGATTGCATATAGACAGTCAGGCAGGAAGGCCGGCTGCAAAAGGATGCCACTCACAAACCTCCACGGCATCCACCCCTCTTCCCCAATAGACTGACGCCCTCCCATGAAAACACACATGCTTGGTTAATTAATAGCTTGTGCTCAGCGAGACAAGGTCATGCTGCCAAGGGACTACAAACAATACCATGAAACTGACACCTCCTGTAGGACACAAGACAGGCGCAGTTGATACACACCTCCGTTTTCCCCTCACAGGGAAAGCTGTGACGAGTCCCCACCTTCATCTAGTCTCATCGCACATTTTTTTTTTTTTGGCACCTGCCAGTTTGTGGCTTTCCACTGATTCTATTACAGCCACATTCATGACATTCAAGACGGTTCTCGTGCCATCTGTTTTGCATGGTCAGTTAGTTTAAATAATCCTAATATAAATAAATAAATAAATAAATAAATAAAGTGTCCCCCCGCCTACTGTCTGAAGACAGCTGGGATAGGCTCCAGCACGCCCCACGGACCCTGTGAGGATAAAACGGATCGGAAAATGGATGGATGGAAAATAATAATACATTGTATTCATTTTTCTCACCGCAACAATATTTACAATAACACGTACAGTCTACAGCGAATTGGGAAGTCTTTGTACTTTTTATTGGCAAGAGTTAATTTGTTCCCATTACCTGAAAGGAATGAAAGGAACACCAATTCCAAGACTGTCTTGTGAATTTTCTAAGATACAGGGGAAAGGAAAAAGGAATGAAACCTACTCTTAATCTCTTCTCTCTCCTCTAAGTAGGCTTGAAGGTCAGCGAATGTGAAACAACCCATAACAGATGTCGGTCTGCAGAATTGGTCGACACAAAGCATCTGCTGTTCTGTCATGCACTTTATGAAATGGTCTAGTTCTCGTCATCATTCACCGTCTTCACATGTGACATTTCACTTCACTATTCACATATGCATGATTGTCTTGCAGGTTTTTCACTGTATGGCATCAAGTCTTGGAAAATGTCAGCTCATTTGGATACTGACATGCTACAACACCAGTCACCGTGATGTTTTTTTTTTTCTTTCATTTTTTTGGGTGGAAACTTTGATCAAGGTGCCAAGGCGGTTAGCAGGCACGTGCACACATATAATTTTGAGTCATGCTGGAGCTCCAACCCTGCTCAAAGTGTTTTATATTTGACCGACATTTAGTTGAGTCCTTGAAAAAAAAAATGTGCTCCTCGCTGATCTGCGGTCACATGCTCCCGCGTTTTATTTCCCGGACCTTTTTTTTTCCCCGTGATATGAATAATTTGGGTGATTAGTGCCCCTTTTTTTCAGCTTGAGCACATGCGGCCAAAAATGCATGCGCCTGATGCTCAGTGGTGATTCAGTTTCATTCTGCTCTTAACCTGACCTCTTTCTGTGTGGAATTTCCATTTCCTATTCAGACCTGTGAGGGTTAACTTTTATCATTTAGAACTGTGAATGTATGAAAAAGAACTTTTCCGTTCACAATTACAAAATGACAGGAAGGAGTAAATATGAAACTATTGGCATACATTCTCAACAGTGGAACAAAGAGAATTAACAGCACATGAAAAGAAACGCAAAGGTCTTTATGTGGTAGTAAAGAAAATTAATTTTAAAAATGGCCTATAAAATGGGCCAAAGGAGGTCATGATGCCTAAAAAAATGCATCTGACTGTGAGGAAAGAAGAGATAAGAAATGCAAAAACGAATAGAAAATCAAATTTAGCTGGTGTCAGGGTTGGAGGACGGACGAGTACAGTAGTGACTGTGAATCAATAGCCTTTTGTTATGCTGAGTTTCCTCTCCTTCGCCCGGAATTCACCTTGCAGGTCAGAACGTATTCAATGCGCATCAGCTACCAATGTGCTTTTTGAGCCCAGAGGCACCCACATGCCTTCATCAACAACACAACATCTTGTTCATCATTGCGACTGGCTGAGACATTCTTTTGACCCCGTCAAGACATACCTCCCTTTGTTTTGAAGATACAGCCAGAATATTAGTTTTGTTGTAAAGCATACAAAACTGTCTGGCACTGTTTAACTGGCTGATATTATTGCCATAAAATAATGTAATTTTGCTATCTGCAAGAAAAAAAAAAATTTGCTCAGAATGAATCCGATGTTGTCACCCAACACAACCTACCCACCCATGAGTCCAATGTAACGTGACTAAACAGTGGCAAAACGGAGGTTCTTGCTACAATCTATTCGTTTATAAGATTGAAGAAGGAATTGTATGTCTTGTCTTGCTCCAACTTCATCTTTTGACATCATCGTCTATAATTCCAGGTTTTAAAATTATGCTTTTTTTTTTCTCAGTGAATAATTTAGTCATCCCATCTTGTCAGCTGCAGCACATCTATAGATGTGTGCATGCAATCCCATAGAAGCAAGTAAATTGGCTTAAATCTCACATGCCATAGTAGAGAAGACATCGATAGAAACACACGGATTAAATACGTTTGTAAAGGCTTCATTTAAGATGAAACATTTGCGTTTCCACAACAAAGTGGTCAAAGATCTTTTCAAGGAAGTGGAAAAATAATAAAAGTGCATCATCACCAAGTTTTTCAGCCCAAAAAGGTCTTCGAAATTTCACTTCATGATGTTTGCAAAAGTAGGAAAAGGTAACAATTTACAAGTAGTTTAGATCAACACAATTCTCCTTCATTTGATCGACAGGGACTCCACAAATACAACAACTCATGCAATAAAATCTTAATGTAATGGGAAGGAGGGGAGGAGGGGGGGCATATCGAATGACTCTGGCTGGTTCAGTTGAGACAGTGAGTCGATTCTGGCGTCTTGCTCAGTTATCTTTATTACTCAGTATTGATTACGAAGAGTGCAACTGTCTACTTGCTGAGTCTCATCGCCTCATAATGCACAGACGATATCAGGTCATAACAAGAAGCTGCTATCGATGCTCTTGAAAATGTTCATTTGCAGGTTATACGGTGATGTGATGTCACAAGTCTGCGGTTTGCCTTCAGTCAATGTCTTCAGGTTGTGTGTATTTTAGGAAGGATTCGTTAATTTCACATTCATTGACGAATAAAGGAAGACATTTCCAACATGCATGCTTTGGGATGTCATTTTCACAAAATAAGTTGAGTTGCACACAGGCAGTGGAATATATCGAAATTCTTCGGTCTAACGGAAGCATAGAAATAATCATGTATTACGTGCATAACGACGTGTTCATCCTTCATGAAATTGCACACTGTTTAAAATCAAATGACATTCTTGAATGGGAGGAGGGATCCCTCACAAAGAAAGCCCCCAGTGGAGGCAAATTACCTTTTTGGAAACAAAGCAAAAATGGATAACACACGAGAAGAAAGTTAATTGCAGAGTCTTCAGCCATTTTGCTTTTGAAAATGTTTCAGTGTCAGATGGTTTTAAAACCAAATTGGAACGGAGCTACAAAGTCATTTAAAAAACAAAGTTACTTTGGAATAGACTACATCCAGCCCTCCTACCTCCCATTTGCGACCCTCAAACTGTTACAGCCCATTCTCAGTTGTGATTGGGTGTTCTGATTGCAGTATGGCTCAGGGCCACATTTCATTTGGCACTGATCCGTGTGAAGTTTTCCAGCGCTTGCTTTGTGCATGTGAGGCTTGCATCCAGCCATGATAAATTGACCTTCGGCTGATTGAAAATGTATTCACGGCCCTTTTATAATTTGCATTTGAGTACTCTTGCTTTCGAAGATTATTTACATGAAGAGAAAAGTCAGTGGCATGGGGAGGGTTTGTTTTTCCAACACTTCCTTTCACTAAACTGAATGCATACACAAATCAGCTGTAGCAGATTCTGCCACACTGATGACAAAATTTAAATTCAAGCACAGAAGTGTAATGTGCTTTTATTACATTACATCTAGCTACAGATTTACAGACAGTAACATTGATTGTTTGTAATGTGCTTTTATTACATCTCTAGCTACAGATTTACAGACAGTAACATTGATTGTTCCAACTTGATTGTATTGTGTCGAGAATAAAGCAATGGTGGTGGTGACATTGAATAGCTAAACTGATGCCATTCCTAGTCCCAGATATTAAACCACTGGGTAAACTGCAATACATAAATTGTGTTAATCGTAATGTGTTAGACATGATGTTGGCATGTCGGTGTTGACTTGGAGAATACTCTTAAATGTAGAATACATGTCCTTGCCGATTTTAAAGGATATTTAGCCAATTGCTATTAAGATCAAAACATTCTATATTAAGTCTCGCCAAAATACATACAGAAGCGCACTCGACTGACCAGCCAACGTCCATTGCGACATCAGGTTCAGTATTTTCGATTATTTCTTTCCAAAGGAACCAACTAGGAAGGTTGACCTTTTGAAAACCACAATTGGCCCCAAATATCTCACCTTATTGTACAAACGTAAATGATTTTCATGAGTTGACCACCTGTGCAAAGCACAAATATGCGCATGTGGTCAATTTTCCCAAACATGGCTATGCTTCACTTCATGTTCAACATCCAATTAGTGTCAGTACCAAAATAGCCAGCTAAATTCATCTTGATTTCGTTTGGATTTTTTAAAATTCAGATTTAATTAGCTTTATTACATACTATGATTCAGGAACATATATTCAACCAATTCCACCCGATTCTCAGCTGTTAAATGGCAAATGAGAAGGACGTCTATCCTCCCTCTCTTTTTCTTTTTGCTCACGCTCTCTCTTTCCCAAACACCTCCTTCAGTCTAACTGGATGAGAAAAAAAGGGAGATAATGATTTTACGAGTTGATTGCCCTTGTGCCTATTCTGCTTCCATCACTGCTGACTGAACACATGACAGAAATGATATATGTCCAACCGCACCTCAATATCAGCTCTCATCATGCCACCGGCTCTTGATAGTACATTCCATACATTATTCCATACAGTGTACATTAGTAGTGCAACTCAGTTATTGACCCAGCCAATTATTTTCTAATGGAGTCAATTCTAATCCGGAAGTTCAATATGAGACGGAATCAATAAGCACAGGGTGGCCTCCAGCACAACAAACTCAGCTCATATCTACAACCTAAACTGTAAGTACACTATTTCCCATGAGGCGCTTTTGGGAAGAAGATGGAGATGCGAACGGCGGACAGGGTTTCAGCACTTTTGACTGGTTGAGGTGACGGACTGAAATTGCGAGCTCATGGCAGACTTAATGCGGAAAGGTGGAATTTGCATGAATTATTGCGATAACGATATTGGGAATTCCTGTCCGGACTCATTCTATTTTGTGGTTTTTAAAAACGTTTTCTCTTTTCTCTCTGTCTGTCTTCTCTCATGTCATTGTTAGAAGCAATTTGAAAATAAATATCCATACAAATTATCACAGTGAGCATACCCTATATCAAAGTCTGCGCCTGCACAGCAAAACTTTTTTTGCCATTAAAAAAAAAATTAAAAAAATTTAACCCCCAAAAACATACAAGTCCAGCACACAGGAGGAAAGACTCGGGTGTACCCAACTACATCCACTCACACCTTTGCATCAGAAAGAAAACACTGTATTTACAATGTACTGCAAACCTAAAAAGATGAGTGGAATTAGCAACAACATGGCGAAGGTCCCCTTTGGATGCTAAAAGATAATTGGTGCTTATCTATGCATTACGACCGCAGGAGCTGAGTGGAATTCTTCCTCTGTCCAAATATGTAATCAAACTCTCTTGTGTCTGAGGGCCACAGAAGCAAATGTAAATACTCGTTACCACCAGTTAAGTGAGATGGGGGCCAACATAAATTCTCTCAGTGAACTCACTTGCACATACAAATGTTCAAATTTAAATCATTTTACACTCAGTGAGACTGATTCACCTGCAAAAAAAATTTTAAAAACATTTTATTTAGAAAACATTTATTTACATTCTTTGAGTTCAGTCATTGTGATGTTTGAAGATACAAAAGTAGGGACATTCCAAATCCAATGCCGTTGCCTAAACTGCAGATTTGTTTTTTTCTCGTAACATGTTTGTTCAAATTTCAGAAAGGAGAATACTATATGTTGTATCAGTCATATGGCAAAATATTTGTCATTTATATCATTTTTGATAATTATAGCAAGGCAATGTCATTTAGAAGATATGAATTAGTTTGTGTGTCTGTTTTGTTTTTTTGTTTTTTTTTTAATCTAGCCATGAGGCTGCTGTGAGAACAGTGAGGAAACGCTACCTGCCGTCTGAAGTGGCTGCACATTTTATCATGATTTCACAACGCAATCCTGCTCATATTTTACCTCCATCCTGAGATTTTATTGTTGATCATTTTAACTTTGGGGCACGACTTCGAATTAAAATAAAAAATAAAACCCATACCGCGGTGGAGAAAAGATGAAATCCAAAAAAATAATACAAAATTGCATGAGAGCAGAAAGGAGGTGAAGAAAATACAGTGACAGTTCACCATGAGATATTTCATAAAAACTTAAAATCTACAATAACGGCGTCAGAGACATTAATTACTATAAAATTATATTATTTTAAAATCATTTTCAAAATGTGTACATGTACCTGAAAAAAGTTATCAAATTAATTAAAGATAAAATATTCACTTTTTACTGGTGCAGGATGTGGTGTACATATGTGAAGTATTTCTTTAAAATAAAAGATACTCTGGGGACATTTGTCATGTTTTGTTATATGTGATATATAGTCAAATTAATGCAATCAAATGACCCTGTCAAGAAAACAACGCAAAAATATATATATATATATATATATTTTTTTTTAATGATTAAAATTTCTCTGCATCGTTTTGCAACATAGCCGATCTCATTTATGAACCGAAATAGGATGAGTGGTCGAAAGTGAATGGCTGAATGAATAGAATCCCATACAGCACAGATACCCATTTCTACCCTTTCTTCTACACACAACTGAGCATGGGAACACATGGAGCCTGTATCCCGACGCTTGCTCTTTCCCAGCAGTCTGTGATGCCAGACATTCTCTGTGGTGGTGGTGGTCTCCACAGACTAATTATTGCTTTTAATATTTTGGTGAGATTCAGTTTAGGTAGTGTCTAGCGGGACTAATTATGACGAATACAAAAACAAGAGTGGTCTCAAGTACGGTTTGTATTGTTTTTTTTTCTTTTTAAACGTTTTTTTTTTTTGTTTCCTTCTTCATTTCTTTGTCTTCATACAAAGTGCCAGCCCACCGAGCCCCATTATGAACATGATAATGCCGTGAATTACTGCAGAAATGCAAAGTATGGGTCCCAAGCATACAGAAATGGGTGGATATTGCTAATCTGTTGAACAGTTTGCATGGCCAGGAAAATTACCGTCATTAGAAGAATCATCCAGACTGATCATAGATTTTGACATTGTCACGTCAAGTAAACATCATGCTTTTTATTCATTGAAATATCTATTTCAATCTTACCATGTTGAAATGAATTCTGACATGGTGAAATATAAATTGAAACAATATTTCAACTCTTTACAATCCGAGTGTCAAAGTTTTTCAGTTACAACGACTAGAACACTAGATCTAGTGTTCCAAAAATCATCACTGTGGTTTTAAAATGTCAGATTCTTCTTAGATAATTTAGACTTAATTTAGATCAGAATTAAATTCAAACAGTCACGTTTCAGGACCCTATTTTTGTGCTACAATTAATTGTGTGCATGGATGAAGTTTTCTTTCTTTCGGGGTTTTCGTAGATAGGTGCAGTTCGAAAGAGATGTTTACACCATTGCGGGACTGAACAACGTTATTCCGAGGCAGTCGAAGCGGCTATCTTCATTCCCTTTAAATTCAGTGCAGCAAAGCTGTACGGTACACTTTGCTGAAACATTACAGCGAGGCGGGAGTCTGTGCAGAAGATCAGCTTGTGTAAAGGACATTTATAAAGAACTGCAAGATCTCCACTTGTGGATGATATAAGTTGGTCGCCGCAAAGTGGGCACTTGGACTCCGCCTTCAAACCCCGATCATGCATCTGTGTGTGAAATCCCCCCCACGCAACACATGCACACGCGCACACACACACACACACACACACACACACACACACACACACACACACACACACACACACACACACTAGTTACAGTAAAGATGATAATAATCACAATAATAATAATAATAATAAAAATAATAATAATAATAATAATAATAATGAGTCATATGTTTCCATGCAGCTCCCCCACAGACCGCCCTCCCCCAGAAATTGCCACAACAAAAGCTCTAACTCCTAGGCCTCAAAGTCAAGGCCCGGGGGCCAAATCTGGCCCGCCACATCATTTTATGTGGCCCGCAAAAGCAAATTAAGCATGTCAAGTTCCATGACGCTTGCTGAAGTCTGAACTAAAATTTCCAATTGTCATATGTAATCCACAATAACAGTCATTATTCTTGACTTCTGATGTTAAAACTAGTTATTTGTCAATTTGTTGTGCACTGTGTATGAAATAGGTGGAGGGGATTAAACATTTACAGTATATGGTTTCCCCAAATTCATAATGGCCCTCCAAGGGAAACGGTAACTACAATGTGGCCTGCGACAAAAATGAGTTTGACACCCCTGCTCAATATTGAACAGGTAATAAGGTGAGCTGGGATTGGTTGCTACCTGAGCCCTGAGCAAACGTGATGTAATTTTCACTTGACAGAAAATGCCAAAATAACCACCCTGTTGTGGTTGTTCCTTGATGTATCAGTTGCCATCGCAGTTTCTGCTGTACTTTTATGCTTTGGCCTTTTTTTAAGTCACCTTTATTTTGTCCTGTAGGATCAGAATATAAGATGGAGTTACTCAGTGACACGTTGCTCAAGCTTTCTTTGAGTCAGAATGTCAGCTTCCGTCCATGTCCTCTACAGCTGTCGTTCGAGCCGAACTCCCGTGGTCGACCTGTTCCTGCCTGTAGCACGCAGACACACAAAACACATTCGCACGCACGCACGCAATGATGAGCACCAACCACATACCAGACGGTAGCATGAAGGAAACAGAAATATAAACTAGAGCCAAGATAACAATTGCATTTGTAAAAAACAAAAATCATTGACTACCTCAGCGGGAGACCTGAAAGAGGGAGGCAGGGAAATACTTTTGGAACATGCTGAGTACAGAAACATCACCATCGTAGCTCGCGTGTTATCGTTTTAAAATGCTGCTCCTGGCGCTCCACATTTCCTTTCTTTGACAATGCCGTAGATGCACTGCAGATCAAAGAAAATTTGAATGAGAATAAAAAATAGATATGTATCTCAACTATTCTGATCACTTGCTGCAACTGCAGACAGCTTACCCCAAACCACTTCCTGTGATGCAGGTCATGTGCTACCGAAGGTTCAAGGTGACCTAGTTTTTTTTTTTTTTTTTTCAAATAAATTTTTTGTGGATATGAAACTGATAGGACGCTTAGGGTGCAGTGTGCACTAACACACACACACACACACACACACACACACGCACGCACACGCAAAAGCTTTTTTTTTCATTTTCCCCTACATACCCCGCGGGCGACTTGGGGCCAGTCCGCAGAGAATGGGTCAACCGCTATCCACTGGTTGGGCACTCCTGCCATAGAGAAACTTAGAAACAGTATGAGGAATTGAAATTTGGCCCCTCAACCCCCATTGATATACTACATTAATGCCATAAAAACAGTTATCCTTCCAGGGGGTTTTGTAACTTTTCCAAAACCTCCCTGTATATCTGCAATCATCCGTCCATCCATTTTCCGATCCGCTTATCCTCACAAGGGTCGCGGGGGCTGCTGGAGCCTATCCCAGCCCTCTTTGGACAGTAGGCGGGGGACACCCTGAACCAGTTGCCAGCCAATCGCAGGGCACACAGAGACGAACAACCATCCGCGCTCACACTCACACCTAGAGACATTTTAGAGTGTTCCATTAACCTGCCATGCATGTTTTTGGAATGTGGGAGGAAACCGGAGCACCCGGAAAAAAACCCACGCAGTCACGAGGAGAAAATGTAAACTCCACACAGGCAGGTCGGAGCTGGAATCGAACCCTGCACCTTTGCGCTGTGAGGTCGAGGGTCTAACCACTTGACCACTGGGCCGCCCAGATTTAGGATTTTACTTTAAAATATACAGTACGTTTTATTTTGTTTTATTTGGAAGGGCTAAGTTTTTATCAAGTTCATCTTTTGAAATAAAAGAAATATTTTAATCAAAAATGGCCTTCTCATACATCAGATCTCATTTCAGATGAACAGTTGCAATGTCTATTTTGACTGATTTGAAAAAAATGATCATCGTAGGATTATTTTCAGCATCACTCAGATCCATGTCTTTACGTAAAAAAACGTCCGTGGCGCAAAAAAGATTGACCCTTGAGAACTGCGCCAAATCAGCCGATTGTGGCGTTGCATATTACAATAATATTAACTCGGACATTTATCTTGTTCACACATGAGGCCTTTCAGGGGCAGCGGTTACTCCAGTGGACAGGTTATGTTTTCAGGTTACAGGGTGCATGAAAGGGTTAATCCCAAATGACCTCTTTCCAATGCTCATATCAAAATATATACATATATATAATTTGTTCTTCACAAAACCTTGATCAATGAGGTTAATTCAAAACTACAAGCTGACATTTTGACTGAGCAATGGTCCCAGAAAAACCACAGTCATTCTATGTATGGGCTATGCACAGCACACTTAAAATTCTGGTCCAGGATGACATCTTTGCATTTTCAAAATTAATTCCAAATGACATCCAGGAAGTTGAAGCCAAAGAAATGGAGTGAACATTTTCTTAGTCATGATGAAAAAATTCTAGATAATTATTTCACCTGTGAAAAAAATGGGTGATTGCAGGGTCATTCCCCATAGTATGTGTCATAGACAGAGAATGAGAGAAAATTGCTTTAAATTAATACTCAAAGCCTCTCCAAGAACTTTGTCCTATCTCAGAAGCACACGCCACATCTTCTCTCCACAGAATCCAGCCGTAATTCTGCCATGATCTATTTCCATGTGTTTAAGTATTTGAGGGTTAAGTACCCTTGGCTGAGGGCACAATGGTGCATTCCCATGATGGAGAAGATTGGAGTCGATGAGTACCACAGGCCTGAGATGAGACATTTCCTTGGGCAGAGCTCTCTTTCCTGCTCTAACATGGTGCAAAGCTGTAGCACGTGGGAGGAAATTGACAGTATGACCCAAGGAACTATAATTAAAAAAGTTCTAGACGTGTGTGTGTGTGTGTGTGTGTGTGTGTGTGTGTGTGTGTGTGTGCGTGTGCGTGTGTGTGTGTGTGTGTGTGGCACGGTGGACGACTGACTAGCTGGTGTCCTCCCACATTCCAAAAACATGCATGGCAGGTGAATGAAACACTCTAAATTGTCCCTAGTTGTGATTGTGAGCACGGATAGTTGTTTGATATGTGTGCCCTGCGATTGGCTGGAAACCACTAAATTTGTTCATCATTCATCATTTGATGTTTAAATAATGACTTGCACCAATGAGGGTGATTATGAGTGTCTGGCATATAGTTCTGTCTGCTTGTAAAATCAGTAACAATGTAATGTAACATGCTTACAGAAAAGTGATGGGTATTGATGATTTTACCAATAGTGCTTATCGATCCACTGCCTCACTGGTACTTTTTTGGTTTAGAAACACACCAAAGCATGTACTTGGCTTCCAATGACATACATACACACACACACACACACACACAC
>NW_017804874.1:122797-140460 GCF_001891065.2 Hippocampus comes
AAAAAAATAATAAAACCACAACCACAGCTCTCCTTTTTTCAACAAATACAGGTGCGTCTTTGTCCGTCTCCTTCCCTTCTTTTCTTCCGGTCAACTCAAGAGGCATTTATGACCGCCTCAGAAAAACGCACTGGCATTTCCTTTATTGTAGCTCCAACAGTACGATCAGATAAGATAAGAAAACCTTTAATAGTCTCACAATGGAGAAAGTCCCAGTTCACAGCACCAAACTTATGAGAGGAAGAAGTAGAAGAACAAAACAAAAAGGAGCTGCTGGAAAGGCAGCCACACTCGCAGCACCATCTTGAAGTCAAAATAACACAACAAGATGTCAGTCGTCGTTATTTATTCCTTTGTTGTGTATTCACAAATGATGAAATCACAATATAAATTCTGTAGGGGGGGCGCTATAGAATTTATTTTGTGATATCCTCGCTTGCTTTTCAGTTTTGATATATTGTTTTCAATTTTTGTCGTTTCATTGAAGTAGTCGTTAGTTTACGTTTTTTCGGAGGCGGTCTTGAACAGTAATGACCATACAAAAGATGCACCATATTTTAAGGCGCTCGGTGAGCTTTTAAGAAATTGAAGACTTTCTGGTGCGCCCTATAGTGCGGAAAATACGGTATATATAATATGTTTGTTAAGCATCCCTTCAACCCTCTCCAGTCTCCAGGCGGAACCATTCAACCAAACTTTTACGTTTGTCTCGTGAAACGATCCAATGCTACATTCGCAACATTTTTAACAAACAGCCATCGCAAAGTTGTATGCAGCGATGGCTGTACATGGAGCAACTATCATATATACAACAATAAAGCAATGAATCAGTAAGAAGGGCGGTAGAAAGCACCAAACAGTAAAACTAAAATCAAGTCTGAGTCAGGTTGAGTCAAATGCCAAAGAATACAAGTGAGTTTTGAGGCGGGTTTTAAAGATGGGCAGCAAGGGGGCTTGCCGAATGTTCAGTGGGAGGTCATTCCAGAGAGAGGGACCAGCATCGGAAAAGGCATGATCCTCTCTGAGCCTCCGTTTGGTTCTTGGTACTTCTAATAATGTCTGGTCCGCAGACCTGAAGTGACGGGCAGGTGTGTAGGGGCGGATGAGCTCAGAGTGGTAAGGTATATGTGTCTGTATTATACAGTATTGCTCCCTGTAGACCAAGGTGCACACCCCAGAAGGAGAACATTGAAGCATGAAATCGTGATGCACCAACTGTTTCATTGAATACATTTTATTTTTGTTCTAATTGCATTTTATTTATCCAGTACAATACTGCATAGAAGGTTATTTTAATTTCTCTAGGAAAACACGTGACATTTTTATTATTTTTTTTTTTGGTGTGTTGATAGCATTTCCTTTCATTTCAATAAGGAAAGATAGGTTGGAATACGGGTGTTTGGAGTCATGAGTTTGGTCACAAAACGAATTAAACTCATCCTTCATGGCACAACTCTATACTGAAATATTAGTACACTCAAGTCAATCTACTCACAAAGAAATTTTGTGTGAAATAGAGGCTTTATTTGAAAAAGTAACCCCCAAATGTTTGTGGTCGAATATATTTTTTTAAATTCCTTTGGTCCACTTCAAAGACACAAATGGAGGTCCTTGTATTGCATAGCTCTGTATCTCGCGCATTCATCACAACAATCCCCATACACTAATTGACCTATTAGTTTTGGCATTAGCCAGTGGGGAGGGTCCAGCAGCTATAACTGCTGCAGCAGTCTCTAACCAGCAGACTGATTTACTATCTGGCTGACTGCTCGACTGGAGGGGTGGGGGGGGGGGGGCTGAAGCAGCCACACGATTAGCCAACTAAAACAATTGCGGATGCACGTTTCCCCCTAATGACACACAATCGCCCTGTCAGACAATTAGTCATGCAAGTACTGGCCTGCTGTCTTTACTGCGGTGACTTTGATTAGTCCTTGCCTCCTGAGTTCTGGTTAAAAAAAAAAAAAAACACCCTACCGCATGTACACCCGCCTAGCCTTTGAAGCCATTTGTCAAAGAGTGCTAAGGCCTATTACAGCTCTGTGTCCAGTGCCAGTGAAGCGGCACACAATTACAAATGGATGCACTGAGTGGCTGTGTCGTGATTTATACAAAGTGTTTGGAGCCCGGGAGAATTATAGTGGCTAGTTGCTGACACCACAGGCAAATGAAATGAATTTTGCATGGGCCTGAATTCAATTGTAGGTATTGATCAGAGATCATGTTGTTGGCAGAACATACTTCATGGTTATGACGTAGGTAGGTTGAATAATAGCAGTGCAGCGAGATGAAAGGACAAAAGGAGATTGAAGTAGTACAATTAACCAGAGTGGAGTGACTGGAGGCGGTGGAAAGTGCAAAACCAGTTTTTAAAACCCAGAGTTTTTATAATTTACGTCACTTTTGGAACTTTCCAGGCCAGTTTAATGCAGTTGGGGATTTAACTTAAAGGGGGCATATAATGCAGAGTTCACTTTTTATTGGAAACAAATACTGTAGATCAGGGGTGTCAATCTCATTTCACATTGTGGGCCACATACGGCCTCGGTAGATGTCAAGTGGGCCGGACCATGAACATTATACCACACTCTGCTATAAATAACCAAAATAATATGTCTTTCATTTGTTTTGGTCTAAAGAAGCACAAGAACATTAGGTAGCTGTTGAAATTTAATTAACATATCTTTTACAAAACATTTCATGAAGCACCTTAGATTTCCTTTGACAAATGTGCAATTACTTTTATCATTCACATATATGCATTGCAGCTGATCCCACTGATTGTACAAAGCCAATTTTAACAAGTAATTGGTATTGAAAACTATAGTAATGCACTTTTAAGATTAAACGAGATTTATAAAGAAAGGAATTTTTAAAGCATTTACACGTGCATATAAAATCTAAATGTAATCCCTGCCTACATCTTACAAACTGAAGAGAGTGCTATTAAATGTGTAAACAATAAAGTATTCACATGTCCTTGATAGCGACTGCTGTGTTGGGTCTGTCTCAGTGACAGACTGAGGCCGCTGTTGTATTCTTCTCTGATCAAAACAATGTCTTTTATGCTGATCAAAACAGTGTGAATTGCACCTTATTAAAAATATTAATTCTGTTTCTTTTATGCTTTTTTTTCACTTTTAAATTATCCTGCGGGCCTGATCAAACCTCCTTGCGGGCCGGTTCCGGCCCGCGGGCCGTACGTTTGACACCACTGCTGTAGATGGTTCTCCGCAGTGCCTACACACTCATCAAGTGTGAAATGAAAAAAAAAACGTTCAATCTTTTGATAGCTGCCTATTTCTGGAAATGTGTCTTGGTCTGAGTTCACATAACAGCACACCTGTCTTTGATCGGAAAGAGCCGCCATTTTCAAGGGGATGGAATACACCCGAGCTCCACCACCATGGTGAAAGGTGTTCTCAGCATTGCCTCATTTGCATAAGACAGAGGCTAGAACCATAAGCACATCCTTAAAACCAAGTGATAAAAATTATGGGGTTTTCACCTGGATAAAAATTGTCTCTGTCTGATGTTATTTATCCTTTGTCTAATTTGACTCAACAATGTCCTTTTACGTTATTACCTTTTATTGAGACACCAGGGAACTGTATCAAACTGCGAAGAAAATGAATAATACATGTTATTCAAAGCACGCTCAACAAATACATATTTTGGAATTGTCTTGTGGTCCGAGGGACATATGGCAGGAAGCACAGCTCCTGATTTGGAGAAAAATTGTCACCACACTTGGCACCACGGTGGAAAGTGGTTGACACATTTGCCTCACACTTGGAAGGTCGAGAGTGTGTCGCCCTTCTCGTGCAAAGTCAGCTGGGACAGGCTCATAAGGAAAGTGCTATAGAAATGAACGGGTGGTTACCATTTTTCACATATTATACTTGATTTTGACATTTCATTTATTTTCTGCAATGGCATTAATATTAACCCTTCGGGGATTTTTAGTCGTCTTTTTAATTTCTATTACAATCATCAAGCTTTGTAGAGTTCATCTAAAAATGATCATGTAACCCTTCCCGCAAAAAAGCAATAGTAACATCTCATTAGCATTTTATGACACCGATTTTACCCCTACACTCATGGGAGATTCGACAGCACATCAAAAGAAGCTCACAGCAATGTGGGATTGACAAATCCTGTAAAATGTTGCTATTGAGTGTTGACATTACCTTTTTGTTTTTTCCTCCAGTAGGTGACCCAACATGTGATTGTTGCTTTATTTTACTCCTATGCCCTCTGGACTCCAACACACATCTTTCCCACTTTACCTGTCTTTGTCGAATCAATACATCTCCTGAAATGCTGTCTGAGCAAAGTCATATTCCAACTTTGGGGTTTACTTCACACAGTACTGGCTCTGACTCAGATCTTTCATTACAGTCCCTCCAATGGTATTTACTTTTATATATACAGTATATTTCAGTTTTTCAGACTCTGCTAATGACATACTTTGAAATCAATGAGGAGTAAAATTTAATTCCGTAATGCGAATACGTCAGCCGAAGGGGAATTCTAAAGCCTTGTTCGTATTTTGCAGGTGATTGATTTTAACATTTGACCCATACCATTATCATTATTATTTATCTATTTATTTTTTAAACGGCAACAACTCTAGTCGTGCCAAACCAATGTACTCTCTTAAGAATCGGTACATATGCAAGCATTACACATGCTGGAAGTTACCACTGGTACAGGTTCTCTGTGACTAGATTTGATTTGCTCTGATTTCCCAGTGGCAGCCTCTGCCATCCGTTCCCTGCAGCCCATGAGTCAGACAGCGGGCCTCTTTGATGTTATTTTGGAATCAATATGTTCTGGAAGCCAGAGAGACACTCTTAGGTGGCACGTCAAGGGAGCATGAATGGGAAGAACACATTTTGTCTTGTGACATTTTGTGTGTTTGGAGCACATTGCATCTTTCTTCAATTCAGTTCAACATAAACGGTGTGCAGAGTTCTTGCAATCATATGAATGAAGTATGCCACCATTAGTCACTCCATTACACTGGTCAACAGCAAGTTTTAATCAGAGGTGGCCTAATGTGTCCCGAAGCAGGTGTGTGACGTGATGCAAGTTTGCCCTCCCACAGCATTGCTTTGAACTCTCTGTCCCCCCAGTTGGAGTTTACTGAAAAACTAAAGACACAACAAAAACAAATTGTATAATTAATTACAAGACACACTTCGTTTTTAAAAGATTGCCAGTGCTAATGCTCAAGTAACTGTAAAATCGAATTGATATGATAAAGGGAAATTTGCATTGACTTTCCGAAGTTATATTTCTTCAAATAACAAATATTCACACACAAATGCTTAGGAACACATATAGGCAGGTAATATAACAATACTCCAAGGCACACCCTCTTCCCAATCCGTGAAAAAATTGTTTTATTAAAAGAGCTCAATCACAACCTGCTCCTTCTCCTCTTCTCTCATTATAAGTGTTTACTCATTCATGCATGGCACCTCACTGCCCCTAAGAGGCCAATGTGCGCACAGCAGGAACAGCCGGTATTTATTTTTATATATTGCTTTTTATCACAATTATTTAATATATTCATATTTGACTTTGTTACTAATTTATTTTGCCGTTGTTCTTCCTAGTTATATTTCAAGTTGAGTTTTCAAGGATTCATTTTTTTTTTAATTGTCATTAAACAACACACATCCCCCGTGACATAGCACGGAATGGGTACCAGAGGTCCCAGGTTAGCCCAGTAAGTGCCAAGATTACTGAACACAGAAGAACAAAATAAGATCAAAGAAATACTCGTTCTTTAATGCTTTTGACGTTTTATGAAAAACCCTTTGAATTGCATTATTCCGGTACAATACAAATAAACTTGCCTTGCAATTTACAGTATATCCACTGGTGGGAATATGCCATGGGAATGGAACTGAAAATGTTGAAAATGTTTGCCCAGTAGGAATACAAATATTTTTCTTCTTGACTTGAAAGTCCTGCATATTTAAAACAAAATTACACCAATTAATTTCAAACAGGACCCAAATGACATTTGGACTCTGACTCATCTGTTCATGTACGTCATCTATCCTTCTTTACATCCATTCAACTATGTGTATCTCGATCTGCCTGTCTCCCCTCTTTGTTAGCAGAGCTCAGATTTACTGTTTGCCAGTTGCATAATAAATACAGCTTGGTTCCATTGGGAGCGCAAACCGCAGCATTAGCATTCCTTGCACACGCACACAAACACAAGCATGGCTGACAGCAGTGACATCACAGGCTTGTCAACTAAACCACTCTGAGCTTTTGTACACAGGGCCAATAACAAACACATTGATGCTCTTGCGCCTCTTTTTACACAGCATCACTTTCCCCTTTCTGTTAGTATACACACATGTAAACAAATGGTTAGCCTGACTTAGGTTCAAATTTTCAAATACATTGGCATGAATATTTATCCAGTGGATGCATAATCTAACACAGCAAATTTGGGAACTAAATATATTTTATTAAGGTTTCAGTTGTGTTAATTTTCTGCTTTAAGCAACAGTATAAAATGTCCCAAAAGTCCTGGCAAAACTAGAGACAGATGCCAAGCTCAATAGACACAATTAGATCCTTTTTAGCAGGTGCTGGTGCATTGTCATGTAGCTATCCTCCACTCTTATGTTGGCCATTACCGCTCTCGTTATCAGGACTCACTCATACTCATACGAATGCCATTTAAGTGATGATTACCATGAAAATTAAGTCAGTGGGGCAGTTTTGGATTGAAAATACATGCCTACATTATGTGCATTCAAAATTCTTCCATCCGTTTTCTAGTACTGTCTGAAAAAGAAAAAAAAAATTTAAATGCTTCGGATGAATGTGCAGGGTGTCGCCGAATCAACAAGAAACCACCCACTAACATAGGAGATGCTTTGTATGAAAACAAAAATTCCAAGTAGAGAGAGATCATGATGAAAAGTTAAGGCTGTTCCTGGAGCAGTGCAGACAAAAGAACATTAAACCCAGAAAAGTTCAAACTGAGACAAAGTTACTGCACATACAGTGGACAGCGCCTTAGACCAAATGAACTATAAGAGGATCTCGACAAAGTTTGTGCCAATGAACTTATGCAGAGACCTACAGATCTGAACGCAGTCCAGAGACTGTTACGTATGGTGAACTACTTGGCTAAGTTTTGCCCACACCTTTCAGACCAGTGTGAAGTGTTACGACAATTGACATACAAAGACACAGACTGGGACTTGACAGAGCAGCATGAGAATCCTTTTGTGAAGCTAAAAAGGTCTTTTACAGATGCTGGTGTCATGAAGTACTATTGCCTAGAGGAGGACCTGCATGAGACACAGGGCTGGGGTCAGCAATCGTCACTTATGAAAGCAGAGCACTCACACAGACAGAGCGAGGCTATGCCCAGACTGAGAAAGAGTTTCGAGCGAGGGTGTTGAATGTGGAGAAATTTCATCAGTGTACATATGGTTGCAAAGTCACTGTCCAATTTAACCATAAGCCACGAGACTATCATAAGGAAACACCTTTTGAGTGCACCAAAGAGGCTTCAATGAATGATGTTGTGAATTCAGAAACTTGTGTATGTGCCTAGTAAAGAGATGTGACTGACTGACACCTTAAGCCACAGGTGTCAAAGTCCGGTCCTCGAGGGCCGGACTTCGACACCTGTGCCTTAAGCAAAGCATACTGTATTTCCCTGAGCACTCCTCTCAGAGCTCACTTGAAGCCAAAATAGAAACTGTTAATATGGTCCAACACCTACCTATCTCTGGTGAGAGTCTTAGCAAAATAAGAGCAGCTACACAAGATGACAAAAGGCTTCAAACTGTGATTCAAATGATGAAGAAGGGATGGCCTACAAAGGAGGATGTCTTCGGGGAGCCAGAGAACGCGTTTACTGGATTGGCATGAATGACCACATAAAGCCACACATCGCTCATTTTGATATCTGCAGGTTAGTGGATGACAAACAACAAAAAGACCACCAGGTGTGGCCAAACTTTTTTGACAGAAGATTGACTTTTGAAGCGACCAACCTCCCACAATCGACCCAATCGCGCACATGGAAGCATATACACACGCACACATGCACACACGTGGGAGCCCAACAATGCACACGCGCGCAAAGGCATGTACGCACACCACAATGAACAACAGTCGAAACGACCCCGAACATGAACGAACCCGTAACACACAAACACACAAATCTTCGCCTCCGCCCCCTCAGTTTCCTTCTCCTACCCCTCACTATCAGTCCACTGGCTCCCGGTCGATCGCGATCGACGTATTGGGCACTGCTGCTCTACACAATCATAATGTTTCAAGGAGGCCATGGTCCAAGTGGCTGTTGATCTTTTTTCAATTTGACAAGAAGCTTGTGGAGGCTCTCAGTCGTACAGGAAAGTTCCATCGTAGAAAGGGTTCTGTCAGTCGTCATCTGTACCTGTGGGTAAAAACAAAAAACAAAAAACAAAAAAGGACGTTTCGCTTCTCTCACGATCAGGCTAACTGAAAGTAGCTATTCAGCCTTAGCCCAAACAATAGGCCTAATCAAGACCCAATGATAGGGAGTTTAGAAACCAATGGGCCTCTTCACCATAGGGGCGTGACTAACCATCCCCACCCAGTCCTCAAACAGGCCACGCTCAGCCTTTTAGCGCAGAGCAACTTCCCGGAGTCTTCACGGAGACTTCAGGGTTGTCTACCGCTGACGAAGCTTCTGTGAGAGAAGCGAAACGTCCTTTTTTGTTTTTTGTTTTTTGTTTTTACCCACAGGTACAGATGACGACTGACAGAACCCTTTCTACGAATTTGACAAGAACTGCTACCATGTAATAGTTGCTGATACTCCAACTTTTGGGAAATAGAATTGTTGGTAGATACAAAGTCTATTACCGTGATAAAGAAATTGAAAGCAAAGTTTGCTCGACATGGCATTCCCAACACAGTATAGTCTCAGACAATGGACGTCAATACTCGTCGCAAAAGTTCCAAAGTTTCAGCCAACTGTGGGAGTTTGAACACAAAGAGAATGCTGAGCCGCCACACAAGGACTCTGTTACCAGTCAGAAACAGCCTTCTCCAGCCTAAAGTGGTTCAAGCAGAGCAGGCACTTCTAAACAACCAACTACATAAATGCGCCTACTACAACTGATCATCCAGGGATTTGGATGCTCTGCAACTGGGTGACACGAGCAGAGGACAGCAATTTGAGCCTCACGCCATATGGAGGCTGGGCAGGGTGAAAAGATCTATTGACTCAAGATCATATGAGATTGAGCTGGATTCGAGAGCAGTTCTCAGAAGTAATCGCAAGCACCTCATGACACTCATGGAGTACCACAAACTACACCTGTGGACATAGCGACTACAAACCCGCCACAAACCCAAATGGACACTGTTCAAAATGAGCAGGATCATACTCAGAGTGATTCAAGTCACAGAAAGATGCCAATAACAATCAGATATGGTGAAGTTGTTCGTAAGCCACAACGCCCTCAGGATTTCACTATTTGAAGAGTTAACTTCGTTGATTTTGTGGGGATAAACAGAGTTAAATGTTTTGGTTTGGCACTGTATTGTGACCTTGATTTGAAAATGTGTTTCAAAACTGGAATAAAGGCTACACGGGAAACACTACACTTTTCTTTATTTAACAGTGAACTTGGAGTCCAAACTGGGATGCAGCTTGCTTTTGAACGGCATTTTTCCATCCATCAAATTGTTGTGCTCTCCATGCCCTCTTCTCATCTCTCCTTCCTGTCACCATCCCTATCAGGAGCCAGATGTAGCCATCTTTTGATTTTGACATCGATTTCCTGGTCTGCGGCCCCAGATGTTAGGAAGTTAGGTCTCACAGCAGCTGTAAGAATTGTAAGAAAACAAGGATGGACAATGTGTTAGGAAAACAAACATTTGTACATGTCATTACCAATGAATGGTCAGTAAAAATAACCCTAAATTTCTTAAGATAGGTGTGACACTGTTGGGTGGAATATTTGCCACCAAAAGCTAAATGTGAATAACTTAGATTGAAATAGCTTAAACCAAATTTGAATTACATAAATTGAAGTTAAGTGGCTCGGATAATGGATGGATTTGTATAATTTAATCTGAATGATGTGAATAACTGAATCTGAATTGTACAATTTGAATTTGAAAGGATAAGTTTTTTTTTTCTTTGAAACTGTATTTGATCCTCATTGAAAATTAAATTCTGTTTATTTTTATATTCAGTCTTACAAATACAAAATTTTTCATTTCAACGTCAGTTTTTTTTTTTTTTTGAAATTCAGGTAATAATTTTTAAATTAACTTTATGGTCAAGTATGAACTGTTCGCATCAAACCCGGTTCGCATCGCAGCAAACTGAATCAAAATGAATTTCATTGTATTTCAGTGCAGAAAGAGTTCTTTCTTTATCTTGCCCGAAATCCCTGGCAGCACCTCTGACTGTGCAATCGCCTACATTTTGACTAAACTCATATGCACACGGAAACTGTGACGCAGCAGGTTCAGGCCCAACCCGCCTGTGACATCGCTGAGCGGTTTATTTCAAAATTTGCGCGCTTCAGTTTCTCGATTTAGATACAGCAAGTGACAGTTTTAGGAAAAAATACCTGTAAATAACCCTTAAGTTGTAGCACAATATATTTTAAATATTTCCCTATGCCACCATAAAGAAGTCATATCTGTGCTTCCAACACATAACGTACCCCCATTTCGAGCTAATGCTAATCGTCATTGTGAGTGATCTTCAAAATTCAGGCTAAACTCTGGACAGAATTGTCTTCGTATTGTAACTGCCAGTGTGCTGTCACACAAGACAAATGTTAACCTAAGCATAAAATAAAAGCATTTACTCACCACGTCTTTTCTGGATGTCCCACCGGAGCGTGAATGGGCAATTGTGGTCCAAGAGCGTCATTGTTAACTGCGAGTGGTATTCTTCTTGGTTGTTCTTTTTCTTTTTCTTCTTCTTCTACTTCTTCTTCTTCTTAATTGGCGGGTGTCAGGGAAAAAAAAACCAAAAAACCCTAAAATGCAAAATTTGTACTTGTACTTTCGATTGCTGATGTCAGTCGACTTCAACATTATCTTACTTGACGACATTTATTTGTATGTGCGCACGCGCGAGCGTGCACAAGCATGAGTGTGTGTGTGTGCCAATGTGTGCGTGCGCGTGTGTGATGAATCGAATTCCGCATACGTCTGTGATGTAAAACAAGGCTGTGTGTAGAAAAAAAATCTGAAACTACATTTAAGGTTGGCACAATACTGGCTGCCCATATATGGCCCAGAGTTGTAAATTGATTTCTGGGCCATATACTTCACTCAACAACTGACCCACATCTTATTTGTCAGAGTCAGGCCAGTGCCTCCTTTGCCACTCCTGGGCCATGCCTTATGCCAGTGCCGACGCAATGCCACCTGTGCCAGCTTCATGCCAAATGTGGGCCAAATTTCTTTGCTATCTGGGCCCCTGTGCCTGCGTGGGTTTTTTTTCCAGGTACTCCAGTTTCCTCCCACGTTCCAAAAACATGCATGGCAGGTTAATGGAACACTCTAAATTGCCCTGCAATTAGCTGGCAACCAGTTCAGGGTGTACCGCGCCTACTGCCCCAAGACAGCTGGGATAAACTTGAGCATGCCTGCGACCATCGTGAGGAGAACCGGATTAGAATATGGATGAATGGATGGATGGATTGATTTTATATCCGACTCCAGAGCAGTAATGTCTCACCAGTCATAAACCTCACCACATGCCACTGCTAAGTACTTGTTGGAATACACCATACAAACTGGTCACAATTAAGTGTAGCTCATGGTGACTAATATAATTTCAAATTTTCTCTGCTGGTCTTTAAAACTATTATTTAACATGAAAAGGGTCGCTTAAAACGCTGAATGTTGGACTCTGCAAATGCAACCTCTGAGGACACAAACACAGCCCATGTGTTTAATTTGCTGCAACAGTCGAACTCCTGTCCGTGACAAGATCGAAAATCCTATCTAGCTCTGATCAAATGGATTACACTATGAATTCAAATGTAAGCTTAAAGTACACAGTCTCTGAGCAATACACAAATCCCCAAACACCATGTTTAAATTAACCCTGATAAAGAAAGTAGGCCATTGTTGTAACGATTTTGTATCCACTGGCAGATTTGATGGAGCTGTTAACATCAACTCATGGAAAGAAAGATTAAGACATGATTGATGGCCATACAAATGGCTTAAAATGGCATTTGTTTTTTAGACTTGGTCAACATGTTGACGGCAGCAGATGGCTACCACTGGGACACATAAGGATTAAAAAAAAGGGAATCTAAAAAATGAAGTATTCCAATGTGTTTCAATTTATTTTTTTATTGTTGCATTTGCACTTTATGTCTACATGTCTATTTTGAAAACAAAAATGTCATGATCTGAATAAAACACATTGGTATGGGATGCCTTTCTACCTTTAAAAAAAAATAAAAATCTGAGAAAATGTATTCCTCTTAAGGTATTTGTAGTATAATAGCTATAAGTTGTTGGAAGGAGTCTGGAAAGTGAACAAAGAAGATTGCATGTCAAGACAAGTGGATTATTTGTCAAATTGACCCATCCATCCATTTTCTAATCTATGACAGCTGTGTTCAGGCAGTAGGTGGGGTACACCCTGAACTGGTTGCAAGCCAATTGCAGGGCACACACATAGACGAATAACCATTCGCACTCACAATCGCATCTAGGGCCAATTTAAAGTGTTCCATTAAACTGCCATGCAGGTTTTTGGAAAGTGGGAGGAAACCAGAGTACCCGGAGAAAACCCCTGCAGGCACTGGGAGAACATGCAAACTCCACACCGGAAGGCCCGGAGCCGCAATCGAACCCTGCACCTCTGCACTGTGAAGCGGACGTGCTAACCAGTCGCCCGGCGTGCCACCCTCAGCTTGACCCAGTTAGACCAAATCTGAATGCAGTCATGGACAGCACTGCTGACAGCCACATGACAGCAATAAAGCAAATGAAAATGAAAGATGAATGACATATAAGAGTGACATTGTGGACACTGTACATGAAAGATCACTAGCACCAGATCAATGAAGAATTTCAAACTGTTGAATGAAGTGAACCTGTCTTGGTCGTACAAAGTATGAGACGGCTATAATGATCTGTGTTCTGTGGCTGGAAATTTAAACAATCTCCACTTGATGTCGTCAGTTCAGCAACAATGTCAGTCAATCAGCTCTCTCAGTCCACTCATGTTTTGTCCAGGTGTCCCTCTGTCTGTTTTTCTGAATCCCTTTCAGTTATGATATATTATGATTTACTCCAGTATCTCTGTTTTGTCTCTTCCTTTTACATGTGTGAATTAAAACTTTTTTTTTTTAATTCTCCAGCAGTCTTGCTTCATCTTGCCACTTTGATCCACCTGAATTTTGCCTCCACTCCATTTTGCACAACATAACCTCACCCCCAGATAACAGGACACCTCCCATTCCATTAACACTTGAGGCAATCTTGACAGGTGAGAAATTACAATCTGCATCTTCTTCACGAGAATGTCTTCAATAATTATGAAGAGCATCAAGGTGAATATGGCAGTCCGGTGGCTAACTGGTTAGCCGAAGCACTTCACAGTTCTTAGGGTGTGGGTTGAAATCTGAGCTCCAAACTTCCTGTGCTGTGCCTGAATCGGTTTTCTCCGGTTATTCCTGTTCCTCCCATATTCTAAAACATGCATCATTTGTTAACTGAAGACTCAAAATTGCCTGTAGGTGTGAATGTGAGTGTGAATAATTTTTTGCCTATATGTGTCCTCTGGTTGGCTGGTGACCAGTTCAGGATGTAACCCACCTCTCTCCCATACTTGGATGCGAGAGACTCAAGCACACTCGTGACCCGCAGGATAGATGGTAGGTCGAATGAAAGAAGTCGAGGTCTGGGACCATATGCCGCAAAACTGAAAGCCTTGTTTTATCATACATATGTCAGTATACCGAAAGTGGCCGGAAGGAAACATCATCATTCTAAACAAGTCAAAAATAAGGATAAGAATGTCTTCATCGTGATTGTAACGAGAATAAAGAAAATAAAGCTGGCTGCATTGCGGCTTACAGCAAATTACTTGACAAGTACTCGTGCTCGTGAAATGGAGCTCCAATTGTGTTCTTAGAAAATACAAAATGCATCATCATCACCATCCAGTTGCACCCATGTTGAGTTAAGACCCAACATGAATCATGCTGGACTAACTGTGTATTTCTCCCATCTGGGATATCAAATTCAAAGTGTGATTTTGGCAGTGTTGCTGAATAAAGATGAAAGAAAAATCCATTTCGATGAGACAGTATCCACTCTGTTTCAGACAATTCTTCTGAAACTTGAAGAAAAAAAAATTGGACAAAAGGAGGCTTGTGGCAAGGGCAGCAAAAGTGTGAGCGTGAAGAGGAAAGTGTGTGTGTGTGTGTGTGTGTGTGTGTGTGTGTGTGTGTGTGTGTGTGTGTGTGTGTGTGTGTGTGAGAGAGAGACAGTGTGTGCTAATTTTGGCTAATGGGCTTGCTTTAGGGACTTGCCGATTTAATGGTGATTAGATTTTGCTTTTGGTTGGTTCAGCCAGCGCCTGTCAACATCAAGGCACAGCAGTGGTCTTTGGAGTGACATCGCCTGAGAGACCTTTTTCAACATGCAGAGCTTTCAACAGGGCTCACGGCGCCAAAAGCAAGCCACGAAGAGACACAAGACACTAATAAAATCCGAGTTAGCTGGGAGGGAAAAAATATAAATGAAAGGAATGATGACAGTTGGGAAAATCTAATAGTAATTCTGGTAGCAGATTTTGATTTAGTTCATGCACCTAATTAAACAATGATTGTTTTGCTGATTGTATGTATGCAAATTCAATTTAGATCTGCACTATATGTGAGGTGATTATCTTTAATATACAAAATTATATACATGTTGAATTTCAAAATTGATCATATTTCTTTACTTTCAGAGCAACTAGCAGCACTGTACGTGGAAACATAAAAAGTTTTTATTTTCTATGGCTGCTCATGTCCCTTTTCAGATGACATACCAATGAGAAAAGCACATTAAAATAAACAACAACAAAACAAATGTTACTGATAGTGCAGAAGATGGCAATGCAAAGCACACGACCTAGGGAGACAGAAGCCAAAACCATGACGGGATTGTTCTGTTGTTTCAGGTTAGACTCTAAAAATGTCATGACTTACACAGTGGCTAGGAGAGGACAAAACAATCGGCAATCACACCAAGCAAGTAACACTTTTTGAAAATCTGTTATTGGTGGTACACTTTGTTTCTGGAGATCAGTTTAGTGTGAACCCTGCCTCTTGTTCAAATTAGCTGCGATACACTCCGGCGTAGCAGCAATACTGATACGAACAAGTGACACAGAAAATGGATGGATGGCTAGCGAATGCACATTGATCTACAAGTAATTTGGTGGCTGGCCTGTGGATCCCGTTCACTTAATTTTAGTTGAACAATGAATGGTACTTGGTCAGTTCATTCTTTTCATAATGAGTTGACAATGAGACACTTAACAGTTTTTTTTTTTGTTTGTTTTTTCTAGCGGCTATTTGTGATCACCCATTCAAATGTGTGAGGAGTGCAAGGTTAACATTCGGCCTGTGTTATCGCGGTGGAAGCACAACTTCCCCAGACACGGGGTTGTCCATACTTTAAAATCTCCAAAAGTCTATTTCTCTCAATATTGTTTCAGTATGTGTGCATGTGCTTGAAAAGTCCATTGTTACCCTTGTTCTTACTTAAAATTCATCCATCCATCCATCCATCCATTATCTGAGCCGCTTATTCTCACGAGGGTCACGGGAATACCAAAGCCTATCCCAGCTGTCGTTGGGCACCTTGAACTGGGTGCCAGCCAATCGCAGGGCACACATAGACAAACAACCATTCACGTTCACAATCACACAATCATCTCCAGAGTACCTGGAGAAAACCCACGCAGGCAAGGGGAGAGCATGCAAACTCCACACAGGGAGTCCGCCTCTGCACTGAGGCGGATGTGCTAACCAGTCAACCAGCTTGCTGCTCACTTCAAATTCAAAGAATTAAAATGTTGACAGAGCAAACAGAGATTGTATGTTGCTCAAGACATCACGTGGTGGTCTCTGTATTCGTAATAATTCTGTTTCGGTCCTTTGAATTTTACCTTCACCTTTTTCAAAGTGGGCTAATTATAGGCATTGCTAAGATTGAGTAACTTTTTATTGGTGTTTGCCAAAAATATGGACTCAATGACTGAGCGATAATAACAACTATCTACAGAAATAGAAGTTGAGGTGAAATACAATGTTGTCACCAAAACATTCAAATGTAATATTGATAACTGTCCCTGGTCGCTAGTCCACTGAAAAACTAAACTGCTGTCCTGTTATGTCTTAGTGAGGTACTTTGAAAGTATTTCAGAAGCGTCAGGCTTGGCTGGTTTCCATTCGATTTCCCCCTGTGGATCATCCATCGACCTGGGGACATGGCGAGCAGGGGCGCCCAAGCTTGTGGTGATTAACGCAAGAAAGATGGCTGCACTTTGCAGCATAAATCTAGAGGTGTTTCGTGTGGAACACGGTGCTTGTCTAGCAGTGAAGAATGGAGAAAGACTGAACCGAATCCAGTGGTGAAAACCTCTCAAGTCACAAATAAAGGAGGAGGAGAGAAGAATGGAAGACCACAAGTGCTTTTCAGAACACAAAACAGTGGCTAATGCATGATGCGGAGCTCCACCATAGAAATGAGTCAGAGTGGCAGCTTGAGTGGAAAACTGCGCACAGCAGGAGGAAAACAACTAAAACAGTGCGCTTGGAGCACTTTTCAAACAGCCATAGAGAAAATTAAGCAACGATCTGAAGATGAGTACAGCGAAATACTGCTTTTGTCGGCTTTTAACAATCCGTCGAAAATGTGCAAGCCAAACATCAGCAGAGTTAGCGATCGCCCGACTGGTGAACACTTTTTCTGGGGATTCACATTTACCTACCGTTAAAAACTAGTGGAGCGACTTATGACCCGAGAGGCGAATGACGAGGACGCTGCATAAACACCTATCTATCTATCGACACATATAGAAATATACGGTAGAGGTCCCTCTTAACCAATGGGATGCCAGGATGATGGTCAGGAATATCCATTGGCAGAGCAGCTATAAGTATAATGCGCTCAGGAAACTCGGAGCTACAAGTAGTAACCGATACTGTATTTTTACCTTTCGTATTTTGAAATTTCTTTCATAGCTAGAGGCAATATTTTCCTGTTGAGGCATTTCGTAACTTAATTTAGTATGAGGAGACATTCGTAAGTAGAGGTACCATTGTATATATCATGGATGAGAGTGGCTAGTGATGAAAAAAGCGGAAGGGGACGTGGCCGGGACGGGGCGGGGCCACTTACAAAAGTAGCACAAAACATGTTGAAGATGAAGTGTGTTCAATTTACACACTATTTGAAACTTTAACAGAAAAAAAATCCCAAGATTGTTCACTATTCTTTCAAGTGAAATTTTGGAATTTTGCTTATGCATTCCTGGTGAGCACCAACTGCTTTTTTTTTGCTGCTCAAAATCAAAACTAAAAAAGGAAACACATTCCCTGCCATATTTAAGATTTGTTCATTACTTG
>NW_017804874.1:140581-158809 GCF_001891065.2 Hippocampus comes
GCTTTCCATCCTCTCGATCCGTATAGAATGACATCTTCACTCAATGTACACAAAGCTTTACCAGCGACATCGAGCTTTTTCACGAAATCCGACACAAGCACAATGGTTCCTCTTTACTGTTTCCTACTGGGGACACCGTCAGCTTTCTCTCCAACCAGTCCCATCGAAACGTGTTTTTCAGATCCGCATCTATCTGTCGCACTTTAGCTTCGTCGCGAGTCTCGATAACATTCGGCATCGCGAGAAAGGGGTTTAGGAAGGCGAACACGGATTGGTTGTGATTTGCATTTGCCGATATAGCGACCAATCACAACAAGTAAGACATTGGTTTTAGCCCACATAGGAAGTAACAACAAACTAACGCTTCGTGATAAGAAGCGGGATTCAAAATGGATGCTTGCAAACGTTACTTGCAAACATTCCGAGCCCCGAATCTGCCGGAGACAAGTCCAGAACCCCCCCCCCCTCCAGAATTTTTTTACGGATTTGGAACAACATAAAATAGGTCCATTTTGACTGGAAAAAAAGCGGAATTCCGCCAAAACGCAGAAAAATCTCATCCCTGATATATAAAATGATCCTCCCCCTTGCACCTCCCCCATTACTCTGCCCCTGTCCCAGTTCTCCTCTGTGTGCCCAAGACAGCGGCCAAAAATTATGGCCGTGTTACGATCCAGGATAATCCGGATAGGAGTAGATCCCAACGATGTAGACATGGATAAAATTCTTTGACAAAAATGTTTATTTACAAAAAGCGCGAGACAGACAAAGTACAAATTAAGTCGCTGGTACCCAGAGTCAGGATAAACCGTCATGAACAAAAAGCCCTTGCAAATGGCAAGGAGGAAATAAATAACATAAATCGCTTGCCGTAAAAAGACAAGAAGATCCAATCACAAGTAAGAACAAATGAGCACTCTGAATAAAGTAACTTAAATACTTCTTGATGAAGAACAAATTATGGCATGAACAAGAGCAGAAAGAACAACATCAGGAGCGTCTCGAAAAATGCACTTGATTCATGAGTGGTGAGCAAGGCGAATAATTCGACCACAAGTGGTCGGAATGGCAGTCCTGAAGTTGTCCAGTGATTATGATTCATGACTGGTGCACCCTGCAGTCCACCAGGGGCTGAAAACAAACAAAAACAGATCAAAACCATGACAGGCCGGTATGAAAAGCACCACCTGCAGTCTGGAACTTATTCTCTTTATCTCCCCACTCATCAGCAACATCAACTGCTCACTCAGCTCTGGTTCCGTACCCCAATCACTCAAAATGGCCTCTGTCACTCCCATCCTCAAAAAAAAAAAAAAACTTGGACTTGACTCTGACATTCTGAACAATGACCATACCATTTCCAAACCTCCTGTTTCTGTCCAAATTCTTTTAAGGGGTTGTTAGCTCCCAACTGACAACCCACCTTACATCCGATTACTTATTCAAAGCTTTCAAGTCTGGTTCCCCTTCACATCACAGCACTGAATCAGCCATCCATAGAGTCACCAATCACCTCCTCTCCTCTGACCCTGATCAACTCCACCTCCCCGTCCTCCTCAACTTCACTGCAGCGTCTGACACTATCAAACACACCACTCTTCTCTCCTGCTTGGAATACTCACTCAGCATTGATGGCACTGCTCTTTCACAGCTAAAATCCTTTTGACCAGTCTACACAAGTTCAGTGAGTGGACATCAGCGGTCGGCAACTTAATTTGGCTTATCGTCTATCTTCTATTGACTGAAATTTTTCATCAGGCAAAACATGATTTACCTACCAACAATATATTTTTCATCGATCTCTCAAAATATCATGGCAAAGCTCATGGTATTGCAGTGAGCCTCACTGTCATACAGGACGTTTGTAAGGAGCACAGTCTGTGTGTTTTGCCACCATTTTTTGTCAAAAGGATCTTCAAATATCCAGTATATTACCATGCACTTCTATGCCGTCCATCCAATGTTTGTTACTGTACGTGTACGGTACCTCCAGAACAGCATTATTGCTGCAGCAGTAATCACGCTTTGCCCGCAATAACAAATTTGCTCATTGACATATTATCTGTTCACTGATTTCACAGTATTTGTCATATATTTCTTATGTTTTTGCAGATTTGCAGCGCAGACGGACGAAATGTTATTGAGCAAAGAAGCATATTGTGAGAAACTTCGACTTATGTGTCGTGTGCAACATTTAGAGGGCCATCAAGTTTTGTGCAAGCAAAGCTGGAGACATTGAAGAAAATACGGTGACACCCTGGCATCTTTGATGCCCATTTCAAGCGATTCCTATCGTTCTTGCAAGGCGAGATTTACTTGACAAGCAGCACGTTTTGCAGGTGCAAAAACGTATTGCCAACAGCCAAAAAGTACATGCAAGTACTGTCACCAGCACAGGTATGTTTATTTTGTTTTATGTATTTATTTTACTTGACATTAAGCATTTAAACCATTAGAATTATAGGTGGATTGTTCAGATCTGGACTGTTATTATATATTGGACTGTCTTAAGGGACTTATTGGTATGTAGTGCAAAGCGCTAATTATGTTAATATTTTACAAAACTTGGTGTGAGACAGGTGCCGCCCTTTGATTCATTTTCGGGTGGGGGGGAAAAAATGTTTTACAACCCCCCTCCCCCCACCAAATATTTTCAAAAACCACTGACTAACATTTATTTTATGTTCCCCCCACGTAAAATAAGGGAAAATCTGGGGGAAAAAAATCCAAGAAAAATCGAAAAATACCCAGAAGTTAATTGAAATTGTCCATCTCAGGGGAATGGTACTTGCCTATTTGCAACATTTGCATGTGTGAAAAAAATGTTCTTTTGAAGGTTCTTGGGCACCCTTTTATTAAATTCCCAACCCCACCCCCGATGGTGGCTATGAAACTTTAGAAAAGCAACCTACATCATCTTCACTGAATAACATTTCTGATGAAGATTAATTGTGTTTGAAATAATTTGGTCCACAGTCCAAACTCTCAGCGTCCTACAACCTTTATTAAATATCACAGGCAATGTTCTAAATAACAGTATTAAAATTAAATCAGAATGGTTCACCTCTCCTTATATATATATATATATATATATATATATATATATATATATAAGCTTGGTGACCCCGACAGCAGAAAATGGATGGGTGGAGTACGAAAAAGAAAAGCTGTGTCATTCATTCACTGTCATATGTGTCGATATTTCAGTCGACAGACATACTCTTAGAATTGAGAACCACACGAGATGCTGTGCCGATCTGCATTTGCAAAATGACATTCTCTATTTGGTAAAACAAGCATGTGAATGCAAAGTGCAATTTGACAACTCAAGCCGACCCGTGAGAGCTCTCTGTTTTTTCTTGCCATAAAAAGCCCAGCACTCAAAATAAATTGTACGTTAGCAGAACTTAAATTGTTTTTGAGCAATGCATAGAGTGAATACACCTGTCAAAGCCTAATTTAATCCTATCTAATATTTACAATTGATCATTTATGCCTGATCACCCTTTTGTGCTCTTTTAAATGTGTAAACAATCCGGAAACCATTAAGTTTTGTTTTTTTTTGTTTTTGTTTAATTTCTAAATTCACAGTACTTTTGCTCAAATGCAATTTTTGGGCTTGTTAGTTCTGCACCACAGCTCCTGCTCTTCTTCTGGTTCTGTTCTTCTCCCGCCTTGTAAGAGCAGTGTCACACTGTCAAGAGAATGAAGTGCAACGTATGCAAATGGGGCTCGACACCAGCCGTGTTAAATGTTATATTTAGAGAATGCCGCAGGGCCATAAAGAAGGACAGTTTCAAGAAATCACGGGAAAGCACTCAATTCCAATGTTTCATATTATATAATTAGAACTTTAATTACCAGCTGTTGAAGACCCGATCTCGCAATCTCCTCTAAATGTGCATATGTTGCCATGCAAAAGGGAAAAAAAAGTGTTCAAAAGTGGACATGGCTGCTCTCATTATTTTCTGAATAATCCTATAAAATACAAACACATTTATTTTGTCTAACCCAGGGGTGTCAAACTCATTTCACATGGTGGGCCACATACGGCCTCGGTAGATGTCAAGTGGGCCGGACCATTAAAATGATACAATACTTTGCTATAAATAACCAAAACAATATGTCTTTCCTTTGTTTTGGTATAAAGAAGCACAAGAACATTAGGAAAATATTGAAATTTAATGAACATATCTTTTACAAAACATTTCATGAAGCACCTTACATTTCCTTCGACAAATGTGCAATTTACTTTTATCATTCACATATATGCATTGCAACTGATCCCACTGATTGTACAAACTTTAACAAGTAATTGGTATTGAAAAATATAGTAATGCACTTTAAGATTAAACAAGATTCATAAAGAAAGCAAGTTTTAAAGCATTTACACGTGCATATAAAATCTAAATGTAATCCCTGCCTACACCTTACAAACTAAGGAGAGTGCTATTAAATGTGTAAATGTGAGAGTGCTATTGATAGCGTCTGCTGTCATGGGTCTGTCTCAGTGACAGACTGAGGCTGCTGTTGTCTTCTTCTCTGATCAAAACAGTGTCCCCTTGCGGATACTCAATGAATTGCACCTGATTAAAAATATTAATTCTGTGTCTTTAATGCATTTTTTTCACTTTTACATTATCCTGCGGGCCTGATTGAACCTACTTGCGGGCCGGTTCCGGCCCGCGGGCCGTATGTTTGACACCACTGGTCTAACCCTTGGTGGTGTCTCATCAATTCGCCCAGTTTTTCTAGCTGCAGGGCTTTGCTTCCAAATAATTCTACGCACACAAATGCTCACACACAAACACGCACCTTTCACTCCACTGCATTACATATTAAATGGGTCCAAATGTCAAGCTATTTATTTTCGACACAGCGCAAAGTTTGCCATTGTGTAGTTTTGCAATGGTCTTGTGCTGGCTGCGCTTCAAGCACCGTGTGTGTCATGCTGAATACAGCAACTGAGTTTAGCTGCAATCCATGGAAGGTCAAAGAAAGATAATGTGCAGAGAAAGAACAGGAAAGCATAACAAATCAATGAATATCAATTGCCCTTTGGGCTTTGGTGAGGAATGTTTTTGTTTGTTTTGTTTATCTATTTTTCCCTTTTGGTGACTAATGTGGATTTGTCCTCTCCTTTTTTATTTGTACCCGTCTCATAATAAATTTAGAAACAAATAGGTGTTTACCATTTAACTTAACTGGTTTATAAATAAATATATATATATACATATATATATATATTTTTTTTTTTTTACAATATTTTCAAGCCTAGATTAATTCTCTTTATCTCCCACAACGCGAGCTACAGAATTTGAAAAACATTCACACAGAATCTGAAGAAAACATTTGGAAGAAACAAGAACACGAAAATGGTCATTGCAAGACGTAGACATAAAACTGAAATGAGAAAATTTCACTCGAGATTAAGAAAGACACAACACACACGCAATCATGTTGAAACCATCCCTCGCTGGACCCAAGACAAATTGGACTATGGACTTGTCTTGGTTTCCCAAAGTCCCTTTCTTGCTCCATGGAGGAAGCCAGCATCTCCAAAGCATCAAAGTGGAAAAAGCACCACCACCGCACAAGGATTTAATGAGAGCTGCACACTTCTCTTCTGCATGTGTGACACAATACTTCTTGACATGCACTCCCCACCCCCCTCCCTCACTCTCTCTCGTCTTTATTCACTTTCTTCAATCCCACTGAAGAGAGATGATATCTACAGCAGAAATAAGACACACTCTGTGCTGTGTTCCATGGAAGAAAATAACAATCTTGTTTCAAAAATCCAAATAATAATACTATAATATTAATATAATATATTCATCCATGCATCCATCCATTTTCTACCGCATATCCGGGTCGGGTCGCGGGAGCAACGGTTTTAGCGGGGAAGCCCAGACTTCCCTCTCCCCAGCCACTTCTTCCAGCTCTTCCCAGGGCCCCCCGAGGCGATCCCAAGCCAGCTGGGGGACATAGTCTCTGCAGCGTGTCCTGGGTCGTCCCCGGGGCCTCCTGCCGGTAGGACGTACTCAGAACACCTCACCAGGGAGGAGTCCGGGAGGCATCCTAATCAGATGCCCGAGCCACCTCATCTGGTTCCTCTCGACGTGGAGAAAAAGCGGCTCCACTCTGAGCCCCTCCCAGATGACCGAGCTTCTCACCTTATCTCTAAGGGAGAACTCGGACACCCTACAGAAAAAAACTCATTTCGGATGCTTGTATCCTGGATCTCGTGCTTTCGGTCATGAATATTCATCTCATATTCATGTTCCATCCATCCATCCATCCATCCATGGATGGATGGATGGATGGATGGATCATATTCATATCATACTAATTGCCTACTTTGCCGAGTGACAATGAGGAGAGCTTTGAGTGCAGGTTTGAAGCTGGTCTTTGGCAGGGGTGCCCAAGTCCGCTGCTTGAGATCCCCTAACCTGCCTGTTGTCTCCAACACAAATGAGCAGCTCATCAGCAATCTCCCAGAAGCCTGATAACGATCCTGGCTATGGTGTGACGCACATGGCCTGCTGAACCCTGCCTTGCTTGTTTGCGGTTGTGCGCTAATCTGTATGGTTTCAGACACAATTAAAGAGACCAACAACTGTGATAAATTAGTTTACCTCAAATATAGCTCAAGAAAACATGAGCCTCACATTAGCCTGCCTGAAAACGTAGCTCAGAAAAATACATTTTGTCATCTTCAATTTCGCAAACATGAAACAAAATTAGTGTTTTGTTTTGTTTTTGTAACAATTGGTCTTGCCAATACGTTTAAATCTTTTTTCTATTTTAAATCATGGCCCCATTTTCCAGATGAATGGAATGCGGAATGAGCAGCAAAACAATGTGTGTATCGCACCCCAAAATGTAAGCCAGTAGACATCACAATCGAATGAGAGCAAGATATTTTAAAGTGTCTCCTCAACATGACCCTAGAGGCTGACTTTCTGCATAATCCAGAATCCTGAATAATTATTAAATATAAGATTTAGTTCCTATATTGTTTTACTGCAAACCTAAGCATGTCAATGAGCATCAGTTTTGAAGAAAATAGGATGTAACTTTATGGCCAGAGATGAAGACACCTAAGCGGCCTAGACATGGTCACCTCTGTAACAGGAATGCAATCCTGGAATAAGTTCCACTTAAAAAAAAAAAACTTCAACATTGGCTAAAAATACATCAGATATGCACCCATTAAGCTCAGTTACCAGACTCCAACCCATTCCAGTGGGCTCCTGGCCAGCAAATTTGTCGCTGTACCTGATCTGTCTATCATGGTCTATTGTTTAGCACTGTAATTGCGTACTGCAACTGTTTGTATTGTCTGTTTTATGATGTCTTACCAATTTGGTTCTTATTTCTGTCATCATGATTTTCACGTATTGTGTCTCACTGTGCTATTTTAGAAACCTGCCGTGGGACTCCGGCTGAAAACTATTATTTATGCTAAGTCCGGCGCATTTACACTGGTTATTCTTGTGTTGATTAATGTGCACTGTCCCAAGGAAATACTTAAAATTAAAAAACGGTCTAATACTCTCGATGGATAGAAAGAGAAGAGTCGCTGATGGTGTAGTGGTACACTCGGCTGAATTGTGTGCAGGCAGCGTGGGATCCGTTCCTACTCAGTGACGGTGTGGATGTGGGGGTGAAATGGTTGTTTGTCTCTATATGTGCCCTGCGACTGACTGGCGACCAGTTCACGGTGTAGTCCACCTTTCGCCCAAAGTCAGCTGGGATAGGCTCCAGCAATTCCCCGCCACCCTGTTCAGCATAAGCAGTGCTGAAAATGGATGGATGGATATAAAAAGGAAAATTGTAAGAATTATGATCTAAGTTAAAAATGAGGAAAAAATATCTTATGAACACGGAAGCAAGATAGAGAAACAAAATACGTGACAAAATAAGTGTTCAGTAAAATACATTGTTTACTGGAACAGCAAATATTCAAGTGTGAGGTGGTAGCGTTGCTTTTACCTTTCAGAGGGCGAATGTAGCTGCCTCAACCCCTGTCAGCTGGAATGACTGATGGGAGGCGAGTGAAGTGCATTCCCCCATTCAAGATGAAAAAGTGTTCTGGGAAATGGCAGGAACACCCATCTACACCTTTCACTGGTGTATTGGAGAGCTGTCACAGCTTCAGAGTGAATGGCCACCTATCAGGTCTGACAAATGAACAGAAAGTGTCTGAAAGTCCTGACAAGGCACCCCTGGCCAAATATATAAATAAATAAAGAAAAAATCACCACCTGGCAGACTTCAGCCGCCTCACTGTCAGGCATACGCCGTCAATTTGAATCTTACAGATGCTAAAACAACCTGATGGCATCGCGAGTTTCAATCTGGAGGGCAGGGATGGACCAAATGCACTCTTTCACACTGTGTCTATTTGTTTCTCTCCTCCATTTTCTGCTCAGCTCACCTCTTGGTGTTTGTTTGGTGTCGCCGCGACTCAGGTTCACCAGCCTGCACGCTGGCCTGACAGCTTGTCAGTCTAACCTCAGTCAGTTTAACACTCCAGCCCCAAACGGTGAAGCAAAACGGAGAAAGGGGATTTAGTTGTGTACTCCTCTCCACTCGTATCAGCATCATATACTGTCTATAAATATTTTCACCTTGATTTTTCATGTCTCGGTTGTGTGTGTGTGTGTGTGTGTGTGTGGGTTACAGACCAGGAGCCTCACGCTCAAGGAAATGTGGCAGTGGACTTGATTAAAACAATGAAATGGAACAATGGCAAGAGCGAGCGAGAGAGAGAGAGAGAGAGAGAGAGAGAGAGAGAGAGAGAGAGAGAGAGAGAGAGAGCGAGAGACAGGGGGAGAGAGAGAGAGAGAGAGAGAGAGAGAGAGAGAGAGAAAATGAAAGAAAAAGAGATAGAGAACACAGGAGCCTATTGAGAAACGGTTCAACAGGACAGAAGACGTGGTGGAAAGCAGGGTAACTCTTGGCCATTATTTGTCAGTTTGAAATTTCATAGTGGAACTGCAAAGAAAAAAATGTGATAGAAATCTGGTCTGTTCAGCTCAACAGCAGCACTGATCAATAACACAACTTCATTCATCATATTCTTGACGCTACAAGCACCTTTGGTGCCCTTCGCATTCGTATTGTTATCATTCTCACACCTATTTATCTTTACTGAGCTTATGTGACAATACAGCATCATTTCCTGCTTGAATCAATTGTACAAAAGGAAGGTGTTTTTTTTTTCCCCTGACATTATCCAACTATCTTGTTGTCAATTCCCTCCTCCTCGATTCCAAGCAAGCACCTCATTATGAAAGGCAGAGGCTACCAAAAACAGCATCTTACACGGATTAATACCTGGTGACACTCCTCCCATAATTGTCACTTCTTCTGTAGACACAAGCAAGACACGGTATCTTTTAATCAATCTATTTCGCAAAGCTCGGGTGGCAATGACAGGCCGTAAGCTCACTGATAAAGTGACCCTTGCGAAGACGTGCGAGAATTTTCCCGGCCACAGCGGAGTCCGGATAATAGCCCAGTGAGCGCCGAGATGATGATAATGATAATGTTGGCAACCGAGGACCATGAAGCATATCCAATCTCTTCCCTAAATGTCAGCCCCCGCCCACCTCTTTGCCTCCCGCATCACTGTAACAAAAAGACTCCGAGAGAAGGTTGGTGACACAGATGCCTGCTCAGAATACTTAACCAACTAACTTGTCTCATTTGCCGCTGGATTTTTAAAGAGGTGGATGTGCTATGCATGAATTCACATCCACGCTCTCCACACTGGGATAGAGGATGAATGTTGGGAAAAAAAGGGGGAGCAAAAAGAGACAAAGACAGATGGAGAGAGGGATATGCATTATGGGGCGGCAGATTCGCTGGCGGAGGCATTTGGGAGATTACAATGACTGCTCTGTTTTTTTTCCTCCTGAGCAAGGAAGCGACAGGGCCCGTTCATTTTTCACGTCAGAAAGTGACAGATTGAAGGCCAAACGTCTCTTTCTTTCCCGTCTCTTCTGTCTTCTTCCTTTTCTTTCTCCGTCTCTAGAGTGTTTTGTTAACCCAGGGCTGAAGAGCGGTGCAATGACAGGGTTGTGATGCCTCAATGCTGACACCGCATGCCGCCGACAGAAGAGGAAAAGTGATGCCCCGTGTCAGCTAGCAGACGCCCGTGGTGTTGTTCAGCACTTTTCATCCCCAAAAAACAACAGATGTTTGCATGGCTATAAACTGACCGTTGTGTGGATGACCAGAGGCATGTTGGCTGCAGTCAGGTTGCTTATGCAGACTGCCTCCCACAAAGTCCCGTAGTTCTCGTAGCAATTGGCTGAATCATTAGGATGTTGCTTTGCAGCGGAGTGACATTATTAAGGTGGACTCCAGCATAAACAATGTACTTCGCTCCTCGAAGTCTCTGAGAATAAAACGCTTAACCACAAGTCTCCAAACACTGCAGGCTGGAGCCAGGGCCACGATTGTGGGCGTCATATCCTCCCGCAAGAAGAACTGTCAGACATGAGCTGTCTGCTTCATTATTCAATGCAGAGAAAAACAATAAAATCTACATGTAAATAACAAGACACCGAAGACAATACAATTTTCGTTGAGAAACCATCCACATATCTCCGTAAAGATCCAAACGCTGAAGCATAGTCCGGTCTTTGGCCTTTTATAACACGAATGTTTGATAGTTTGCACGGCCAAACAGTATGGTGTTGACGGATGGGGAAATATGAATATTATTCAAACTGAATTTAATTTGGGTGCTTGTGAAGATTCACTCTGCATCACATCTTGGATGGACATTTGCCTGTGCCTGTAGTTAGAGCACAAGGATGTAGTATGAGGTATCCACACACAACTCAACACTGAACACAAGCCTATAACAGAGCAGAAAACAGAAAAGAGAAACAAGAGTGAACTGCTACATTTAAGAATGACATTTATTCCATAGCCCAACCTCATAGGACCTTTGGATAGTTGGGAAAAGCATTGTTCATGTCACCAACAATGACATCGCGTTTGCATTGTTTTACAGATGTAGTATTTAAAACATAGTACTATGGAGAGGCTTTCAACAATATCAAGGGGGGCAAGATGACATTTGTTCTTTCACTTGAAGAGAATGCACAATAACAGCCGTAGGTTGTTAGTAATGACCAGTCAGTGGATAAATTTGACCTATAAATGGGGAAGCCGACTGACACTGGCTTTCAAAATAAATGACCGAGCATAACCTCTGTCTGCAAATTAATAGACAGTGCAATACAATAGAGTATGTGGCAAACTTGTAATGTTTGTTTGTCGCAAAATCATTTTCTATTTCGGCTATATCTATGAACTAATAATGGAGTACAGTATTCTAAGATTCAGCAGTGCCTTTTAAAGCTTTGACTCTTGAATTTGTTCATGCAAAATCACATTTTCTACCCCATTATTTATCAACAAGAACATGTGTGCCCTGCGATTGGCTGGCAACCAGTTCAGGGCGCACCCCGCCAAGTGCCCAAAAGACAGCTGGGATAGGCTCCAGCATGCCCGCGACCTTCGTGAAGATAAGCAGTTCAGATGATGGATGGGTAGATAGATGGATGGATTAAGTAAAACACTCACAACCTTCGGCAAAGCAAACTACATCAGCACAACATTCTCACAATCACTCTCTTAGCGAGCCGTCTGTATCCGAAAGAGATTTGTCTTGATTTTAACTTGATTGATTAGAAATACAAAGGACGTCAGCAGCCCAGCTTTCTGGTCTATGTGGTTTTACACACCAAACATCCCAACAACTCGTAATCTGTCTTAAAAAGAGGGCTTTGCAATTTTCCACTTCAATCACTCTGACAAATTGGGAGAAGCAAACAACTGCATAAAAGTGTTTTTTGAAAGGGGTGGTGGGGGGGGGGGGTTATTTAATGTGTGCATCGCCCAAGTGCAAAACCAGAAACCGTATGACTATCAGGATAAGTAATGAATATATATAAAATTGTCATATATATGTGGAGTTTGCATGTTCTAAAACGAAAGCCCGGCTACTATTTGTGAAAAACATGAAATTTACCAAACTGTGACAGTGGAGGTTCCGGCCTGAAGCCAGCGAGCGAGCTTGCTGATAATGATGCCGAGTAGGAGAGAAGCACACTCATTTCTGCTTCTACCATGTGCGAGCCATTCAACATAAAACAGCTACCATTGTTCACCCACAGCCAATATCATGACAGCAAAGTGGTCAAGCTCAGCAAAAAGCAGTAATGAAATATAGAGCCCGGGAGAAAGATATCATGTCAGAAAAAGGCAGAGCGTGAGAACAAGTGCATATATGGTGTCTGGTTGTATATGTGTATCATGGCTTTCTTCAGCGCACATTCATAAAGCCACTCCGTGAGGAAACAGACATCAATTCTTCATTTTGGTCTGTTTAATTTGACACCAAAATTTTATTACTGGTAGTATTATTTTTTTAACCGATTTAAAATATGTTCTCAATGAAGAATTTGTCAGAACCCTACTTAACGTTTTTTTAAGACGATATGACACATTTTAAATGAGGATTATCGACTTAATGATTTTTTTTCCTAGTTATGCAAAATGAAAAATATAATAAAGAAACATGCTAAACATAAAATATTGATTATCATATAACAAACAGTTACAAAAGTAAAAATAAAGACATTTAACACACTCCTGGTCTATGGTTGCAGGATTTCATTACGTGTCCCATGAAGGCATCAAATTCACACACATTGTAAACGTCTCAGTGTTGTGACTTACCAATTAATTATATCGCTATTATTTCATAACTGTTTTGACCGGATCATCTTAAGACACTCGGCATTCAAAACACATTTAAAAATACATATGGCTAATATTCGAGCACACTCATCTTGGTCTGTTTCCAGACTTTGGCTGGATGACAAATTCAGCAACCCCCCCCCCCCCTCCCCCCCCCCACCCCCAACAACACCCACAAGCTACTTCTTCTCGTAGGTAAGAAAAAAAACATCTTGCAAACATTTGGAGGAAGACCTCTTTGCAACACTAAACAAGTATGCGATCATAAGAATGACTAAATAGTCAGGATACGGATATGGTCAACCAGAAACTCATCTCATCTTACACTCTGACATTTAATGTTGTGTTAACGTTGTTGGGTTTCGTGAGTGTGCGTGCGGATGCGTTCTCGAGTGTGTACGTATGTGTGTAAGTGTGTGTGCATGCATGAGACATCTATGTAGATTCTTCTAAACCATATGCCATATAGGTGCTACTCCAGGCGAGCTGAAAAGAAGTGTAAAAAAGGGTATGACTAACTCCCACTGTAATAACATGTGGTATTATGGACGGCTGCTGGGCACATGAATTTTAACATGACAGCAAATCTTAAGGCAGAGATTTCGAGATGCCAAGGGTCCGGAGAGTCATCAAGGGTCCATGCGTCAATAATTCACTCTTTGGGTGACTAGAGACACACTTTCCTCAACTGAAGAGTTTGGAGCAAAAAACATAAATCATGAGTTGACAAGTATCAGATAATCTGTTATCAAATGCTGTCGCACTTTCAGTTTTTCATTTTGTACGCACAGGCTCATTTCCACTGCAAATCAGAGCCCATTAAAATGCATTCAATACTGCCAAAATCACAATACAGCAACACATTTAAACATTACACTCAATCTTGGGTGATTAAATTTCTTCACCAAAAATCTTTAGTCATGCTTGAAATAATTTGGTTGTATAATGATATTTAAGTCATGGATTTAGAGTAATTCAGTCACTCGTGTTGCATGTTGTGTTGGATTATATTTTGTGAGAATAAGGATGTCGCAAGTTGAACATGACAGCGGCATGATGCCAATAATTAAAGCAATGAAAGGGTTGGCCATCTATATGAATAAAACGAGTAAAATGTAAAGGCGCATGGGGTCAAGGTCATAGATAGATCGAGCGATCGATAGATCGGTCAATCAATAGATTTTGTGTGCGTGCGCGCGCGCGTGTGTGTGTGTGTGTGTGTGTGTGTCTGTGTGTGTGTGTGTGTGTGTGTGTGTGTGTGTGTGTGTGTGTGTGTGTGTGTGTGTGTGTTTGTTTTACAAAAATAAAAGTAAAAAATACTGTTCCTCAAATTGAGCAGCAGGCCTCTAAACAAAAATATTTTCCGGTATGCAATTTCAACTGTGCTGAAAAGGAAACAAAGAGAACACTGTTTGGTTATCTAATGGTGAAGATAATGACATTTGAGAGGGGATAAGTAGACCATGTCACTTTGTACTCTGAATATGTACCAAAACGTTACACAATATGCATACAACCAAAAAATACATAAGAATTAAAAAAATAAACTTTGTACCCTGGCACAACATTTGAGTATCAATGTTGGTTTTAATGCATCTGAGTGTGCTCAACGGCCAAGCGACAAAACGGCTTCCTGCATTCGGACCGCCATCTAACAGACAACCTCCTGACTGTTATCACCCTTTACAACTGACTGGAGTCAATCACTCCTCTTGACACAATACCATTCATTTGTAGAACTGGATTCAGTTCTCCGGTCACTCTAAATAATAATTATAATAATAATAATAATAATAATAATAATAATAATAAAAACAAAACACTATGCGGGAAACCAGAAGATGATGAATCATAGGCAAGTTGGGACCGAAGGGAAACGTTGGAGTTTTAGCCCGAGTCGACTTAAAAACAGGTCATACAGCTGAGTGCCAGCGGTGCACCCGACTTCCTTTGGAGGTCTGACAGTCACAGTACTGGTTCGAATAAAGCACGAAGAAGGAATTGCAATATTAACAGCACCTAGAGTCATCAGCAATACCACTTGGATGACTTTAATCAGTTGAAGCTGATTTTTTTTTCAACGCCAATGCTTTAATAATCTTTCTTTAAAAAAGAAAAAAACGCAAGCAACAAAGCCCACTGTTGACATGCAAGGGGATGAAACTTACCGGGATGGCACTCAGCCCAGAATAAAACGAAGGAGGGTACGACCCCAGAGAAAATCCAACAGCAGTAGTAACACGTTTGCAGTAAGCTCCACATTGTAAACTGGCGCACGTCCACATACAAAAAAAAAAAGCCACAAGTGTTGAGTTTTTCCCCTTCGGCCGTTTAAATCGGCGATACCGCCGTTGCGTAAAAAAACAGCGCCTGGAGACGCAGCGTACGCTCAGAAGTCCTAACCAGGCGGATTTGACGGACGGAAAAATGATGCTAGCTGAGGTCCAGGTGAGAGTCTTCGCATCCCAGCATCACTCCGATATTCTTAACCATGAGCATACCAGTCAGCGACAGCGTGGTAATAGTGCATTTGAGACATGCAACACAGGAGACTGCAACGACGCTCCACTTAGCGCTTGTAAGGACACTAAAGATTCGCCAGTCAGGCAAAGCTCGCCTTCAGTCACAGAGAAGCAAGTAGATGCTGCTTTTTGGTGATGAGGCGCTACACGGTGCCCACTTCTCCATTCGTCCAGGAAGTCGCGTGCAAACCCAAGTATGACAGAGACTTTAAAACAGTCTTGAAGGGAGGGAGGGAATGTTGGGGGGAACTGGAGAAAGATGGAGACGGATGAAGCCGCGCAATTCCGCTGGATCCTAGCGCCGTTACTTAATGACGCGCGCACACGCACGCACAAATACGCGCGCGCAAACACACGCACACACACACACACGCGCACACACACACACACACGCGCGCACACACACACACACACACACACACAAACACAAACACGCTCGCGCGCACACACACGATCGCACGCGCGCGCACACACACACACACACACACACACACACACGCACACAAACGCACGCGCGCGCGCACACAAACACGCACACACACACACGCACCTACTTCGAGCTCACGCGCAGAACCTTTCTAAACTCCCTGGGGGCTCGCCATAGAACTCGACTGGGGCAGGGGCCCCCTACTACAAATATCGGTCCGCACTCTGGTACCGATATGCGGGCCACTCGGTACTCCACTACACCAATATATATTTTTTTTGATTCAGCAGATGAGAATATATGCCCTAAATTTGTGTTTATCACCACAGCAGGAATGTAACTGATAGTTGCCAGTCCATGAAATATCAGTCGGACCCGAAAACCGGTTTGTGGCAGAAAAAATGTTTGGAACCACTGCTTTATTATATTTTCTTCCTCCTGGACAGTCCCTCCCACACCCTCCAGCCCGCCCTGACAGCACTGGGTAGCTCCTTCAGCCAGAGACTGTTACACCCGCGCTGCAAGAAGGAGAGATACTGCCGCTCGTTCCTACCGACTGCTGTCAGGCTGCTGAATAAAAATAAAATTACGTGAAAAACAATTGTGAATAGCACAGCCACCTTATCTATATCTATATTTATATTGCACTTAATTGAACTGTGTACATTGAAATTGAAACATTATTTTTGTGAATGCAAACACTTTGTTTTTCTTCTTTCTACCCCCCAATTTTTTTCTGCTGTAGACTGTAAATTTCCCCAGTGTGGGACAAATAAAGGATATCTTATTATATCTTATTATTATTATCTTATCTACACACACACAGACACCCAGACACACATTGCACTAACCCCACTGCTGCACTCTTACTAAAACATTGAGATATTAATGAATGTACAAAGATAAATGATGATATATTCCAACAATTGTTTTTGTGTCACCTTAGCAGACCTCAAGCTGCATTGTGCACTAAGTGTTGCTCACCCCAGGTAAAGCGGTGTGCGTGGGTGCAATGGCGGTACAAGGCTGTTGTCACCTTTTATGTGTACAAACTTAATAAAGTCCTACTTTGATATCGAAAGGATTGCTGTTGTTGTTGTTGTTGTTGGCCAAAAAACTTTAAGAAACGAGGAGAGTACGCTTTATTTGGACAGTTTGCTTTAATATGTTAATGCTAGCGAACAATTGTTTTCCAGCTAAAACACTGAAATATGGATGAAGGAATTAATAGACAACCATTTGTAGGAACAATTTAACATTGAGCCTTTACCAGAAAATATGGGCACAGTGCCAGGATTTTTTTTCATGAATTTATGAATTTGCCCAAAGGTAGAGATTTGGATGCTACTGTCCACTTACGGTGACTGATTATGTCTTTGTATCTATCCCTTTCCATGCATGCTGCTCAGTGTGACAGAAATGCCCAAACCGTATGCCCGGACCACCTCGCTGTTTTCCCTTTTCTTTTCAAGCAGGGATAGGGAACTCCCGTTCCTCGAGAGCCGTATCCTGCCTGTTTTAGTCCAACACAGCTGATTTAATTGATCATGATTGTTTCAGGCTTCAACAGATCTTGCTGATGAGCTGATCATTTAAATCAGGTGCGGTGGTGGAGGGAGAGTCCCTTCTCCCTGTTTCAAGGGAATGCTTGTTGTATTCTGAAGCCTGCGCACATATAAGCTGAGGCAGGTGCACCTTCAGGAGTTGGACCGAGCTAATTTTTCCAATTGCCCTCTTCTTCTTTAAATCCCTCGAGGACTGAGAGTATTTGGGAGCAAAATGTTTTTGTTTGTTTGTTTGTTTGCTTGTTTGTTTTGTATTACAGAGTGATCAATTACTGAGATGGACTGCAGACTAACTAGCTGTGATCTAACACGCTTTCGGAAATTCACTCTGACACCCATGCACAATGAGTGTGCGTGTGTGTGTGTTCGGAGAGGAAGCTCTGCTCTGATTAATTTCCGAAAGCAGCCAGCACTGTTGCACCGCACGTGTTCCCAGTCGAGGCGTTAAGTGCCTCGTGCCGTTTGTGGTCCACTTTGAACAGCCAACGACTCGAAACTATTTCCGAACACGCCCCTAAAATGCAAATAACTGAAAGACTCAGATCGCCCTTCCCTGCCCTTACAAACACACGCAGTACTTTTGCAAGACTAACACGGAAAGAGGAACTGTATTAGAACAGATTGGCTACTTACTCAGGTGGTTTCTGCAACATATTAACAACTACGCAGCAATTTTATTCCCCCCACCCCACTGTGTCTGTACCAGGTAGTCCAGTGGTCAGTCGACGGCTGATATTGGGGTACAGCTCATTGTTGGGGTACGTGCCCCAGTAAAAGGGGTCTGACTATGCCTATGGTCACAAGGCTGATTTCCAGTTAGTCTTCCTGCCAGAATGTCCCAATAGCAGGAAAAGGTTAACGTTTACAAACACCACATAATAATTAAAAAAAAAAAAAAACACAAACTATATATATATATATATAT
>NW_017804874.1:158838-164699 GCF_001891065.2 Hippocampus comes
TGTAGGTTGTGCAAAGAGGCACCTGAGACGATCCAACACATAACTGCAGGGTGTGAGATGCTGGCAGGGAAAGCTTACATGGAGCGTCATAACCAGGTGGCTGGCATAGTCTACCAAAACATCTATGCAGAGTATGGACTGGAAACCCCAAGGTCAAAATGGGAAACACCTCCAAAGGTGGTGGAAAATGACCGAGCGAAGATCCTGTGGGACTTCCAGGTACAGACTGACAAGATGGTAATGGTGAACCAACCGAATATCGTGATCATAGATAAAGGGCAGTGGAAAGCCGTTGTCGTGGATGTAGCGGTCCCAAGTGATGGAAACATCAGAAAGAAGGAACACAAGAAACTCGAGAAATACCAAAGGTTCAGAGAGGAGCTGGACAGAGCCTGGAACGTAAAGATGGCAGTTGTGCCTATGGTGCTCGGAGCACTCGGGGCAGTGACCCCCAAACTAGATGAGTGGTTGCAACATATCCCGGGAACAACATTGGACATCTCAGTTCAGAAAAGCGCAGTGCTGGGAACAGCAAGGATACTGCACAGAACCCTCACGCTTCCTGGCCTCTGGTCGAGGACCCGAGCTGAATGGGGGATGGACACACCCAAGGGGTGAGACGAGGAGATATATATATATATATATATATATATATATATATATCGATAGTACAGTCATATTAAAAAAATTATTTCAAGGTGCAAACTCAGTGGTAAGGGTGTCAAAACATGCAATCAGATACATAAAAAGAAAAACTTAGCACACTTTGTTTAGTACAATTAGAAAATACAATTGTGCCGGAAATTTGAGGAAGTAAGATCTAATTCAAATCAGGTGTGTGCATATGTGCTGAACGTCAGCCACTCCTTCAATTTTTTTTTTTTTTACAACTGCTCACTGTTGGGTATTCCAAGATTTGAGTTGGTAAAATGAATCCAAGCCATTTAAGATTTTGTAAATGATGCAAGCATTTTTGTACTTTATAAAGTACCTAAAATTGAGTAACATATCTAAGCTGTATGTTGCAGTAGTGATATAATTTTGGCTTCTTATCATATACAGTGCCTCCAAGCCTTGGAAGCACACAAAGCTGATCAGAGTCACACAATATTATGTGTGGAAATCCTTGCCTGTAGAAACATTCAGGTTCATTTATTGACATGCTGTTTCTGATGTGTTTAAAATTCAGTACATGACATTTTACAAAATTCACAATTTTTTTTCTTGTTTTTAAAATTTCAATCTGGTGACAAGGATCACTCCCAAGTGCTGTATTTAAAGGGTGTTACTAATTCATGTTCTGTACCATTTTTTTTACACAATCACAAGCCCCCGGAGTAGTCAAAATGCGCAACTTGGGAACTTGTGCTGTTGGCGGTTTTAATAACAAGCACAAGAAGTTGAATCTGTGACTACAAGAGCAATGTTTTGAACTTGCACCCCAGACAAGAAGAGAATGTAGTTTTTACAATCGCTACAGTTTCCAGCGCCTACAACATGATGACAAGGATGAGGAACACAGAAGATTTAGTTTGAGAGGCGCAACATGCACATTGAACTTTGTGCTAATGTGCTTGTATTGTGACACATCCCTAAAAAAGATTCACTGGGTGCCAAGTCTCATAAGAACATTGCGTATGGCTTTTATGTCTGTGGAAGACATGACACTTCAGTAGCAGTTAACCTGGAAATTATTCGGATTCCAGCAATATTTTGGATTTTAAGAATGGTGAGCATTTTTATCAGTAAGCTGTCGTGAGTGCCTATGAAGAGGACATTGACACGGATGACACGGATCTATCTATTTATCTATCTACACCAGGGGTGTCAAACTCATTTCACATTATGGGCCATGTTGGGGGAAAGTGGCCTTCTTTTCCCGGAATGTTCGTTGAATTTCGGGCGAGGAGGATGTTGGTTATACAAATACAGCCTGGAGTCGATGAACAGTTTCTTCGAAGCTTTTAATAACAGAATATTCTGGGCACCCGCGGTTTACAGTCAATGGCTGCGGTGGTCACGAGTGCGAAGCAGGAAGGGATTCACATCATATTTATATTATCAGAAGGGCAGTACGGAGACAGAAGTTGTGACATCATAACTTTCGTTTCTACTAAACCATTTCTTAGCTTGTATCAACTGGTCCATTCCAGTGTTTGTGCGTCTCCAGTAGGGAGTGTTCCAATTTTAAGTGATGATTGCATCAAGGACGCAGAGTCTCGCTGTGTGTGAAAGTTATACATCATGACTAAATATGAGCAGAATACACACTTCAGCCACATACGGCCTCGGTCGATGTCAAGTGGGTCGGCCCATTAAAATTATACCATACTCTGCTATAAATAACCAAAACATCATGTCTTTCCTTTGTTTTGGTCGAAAGAAGCACAAGAACATTAGGGAAATGTTGACATTTAATGAACATATCTTTTACAAAACATTTGACAAAATGACATGACTCTTTCTTTCTATTGGCTGTCTAAATGTGCTGATAGGTCCGAAATCCTCTGTGGTGTAGTATTCCTTGTCAGGCTAATATTGGCAAAAGCTTGTCGCTTCTCGGGACATACAAGTTCAACCGCCTTCATCATGTATCGTTTAACAAAGCCACCATCGGAATACGGCTTTGATGCCAATGCTATTTCGCTAGCAATTAGGTAGCTGCCTTTTACTGCTGTGTTGGGTCTGTCTCAGTGACAGACTGAGACTGCTGTTGTCTTCTTCTCTGATCAAAACAATGTTGTCTTCTACTCTGATCAAAACGGTGTTCCCCTAGCGGATGATCAATGCATTGCAGCTTATTAAAAATATGAATTCTGTGTCTTTTATGTATTTTTTCACTTTTAGATTATCCTGCGGGCCTGATCAAACCTCCTTGGGGCCGGGGCCGGTTTCGGCCCGCGTTCCGTATGTTTGACACAGTTGATCTACACACATAGACACATATGATAGAGCTCCCTCTTTGCCAATGGGATGCCAGGAAGATGCTAGGTAATAGCCAATGGCAGAGCAGCTATAAGTATGTTGCGTTCATGAAACTGAGCTGAGAAGGATTTTTACCTTTTGTAACTTGAAATTTTTTTCGGAACTACAGGCAACATTTTCCTGTTGAGGCATTTCGTAACTTGAAAATTTCATATGAAGAGACGTTCGTAAGTAGAGGTACAACTGTAAGTGGACATGTTGAGGTTTAATGGATGCATGGATTGATGGATTTAATTTATCCAATTCAGCGAGTGTGCACATTCTACAATATTCCTGGGAAATCACAATCTTCTAGACTACTCATGTGGCTCTTGAGGGTTACCTGGTGCCCACGGGCACCATGTTGGTGACCTTTGTCTTAAAGGAACAACAATGTCCGTAACGAAGTTGATGTTGTTAGTCGTGCAGTTTGCCAATCCACCCACGCTACAACAGTAAGACCCCTGCCAGCACATTCAAGTCTGTTCTTCCAAGGCAGTCTTAAAGTGCCTGCTCAGCCTTCAGAGACCACTTCCTGAATGAGGGATAGCTGTGGGTATTTTGTTCAACAAAGGTTTGTGATCCGTCACTGTAGCGTGGTGGAGGGGTTGTGTGTCCCTATGTTCCCATGAGCTAAGTTGTCTGGGGCTTTTATGCCCCTGGCAGGGTCACCCATGGCAAAGTGGTCCGAGCCGAGGAACCAGAGAAATCACGGTTCATATGACCCCTTACGATGACAAACAGTTTCCCTTGCCCGGACACGGGTCACCAGCGTTCCCCTTTGGAGCCAGGCCAGGAGGTGGGACTCGCTGGTGCGCGCCTGGTGACCAGGCCTGCACCCACGGGACCCAGCCGTGAACAGCCTGAAAAGGTAATGTGAGTCCCCCTTCCCATGGGCTCACCGGCCACTTTGCTGCTGGTCCCTCTCTTTGGAATGACCTCCCACTGAATGTTTGGGAAACGCCCCCTCACTTCCCATCTTTAAAAGTCATATTAAATCTTATTTTTATTCCTTGGCTTTTGATTCAGCACAAGACTTGATTTTTTGTTTTTCTGTTTTTGTGCTTTCTAACGTCTTCTTTAGTCATGTATTGTTTTATTGTTTGTTGTTGTGTGAATTATTTTTGCTCTATGAGTTGACTTTTGAGGTCCAGTGCCCTGTGAGCTGCGCGGCAGCCATCGGCGGAGCCTTGGTGGTCTGATCCCCAGCGACAGAAGCTAGCTTTGTGACTTGGAATGTCACCTATCTGGCAGGGATGGAGTCCCCAGACTCGCAATCCACTTTCATGTCTGCCTCCTGAAGCCAGTCACGTCCAACTTCCTCAGCTCTCCATCCAAACGGCCCGGATGAACTTTCCTGGTGTCAAGGTCTCTCATCCTTGACCTTTCACGTGGAGATGCTGATGGATAAGGAGATGCTGATGGATAAGTGATCATACAGGTACTAGTGATGTGGTAAAAAATGTAGTTAGTAACATAATAAGTGCCATCATATTAAAATAATGTAACTTAAATATGTTTTAATTACTTTTTGAATACTTCAATACTGAATATGTTGAAAAAAAACATTCGCTCAAACAAAAGAAAATGCCAATATGATGTTTATTTTTAAATTTTCTCTGGTCTTCTCGCTCTTATGGCCGTTTAATATGTATGGTTTTGGAAGGCCGCAGGAAGCCTGAGCACCCATAATTCAAACCCAACGCACAAGAAATGCGAGGGGGAGATGCTCACCACACGTGCACTATGCTGAGGAGAGGGAATACAGTTTTTTTTTTTTTTTTGTACGTCCTGAATACTAACGCTTGTTACTGCCTGAGCCTCTGCACACATGACGTGCGCGCTCGATGATGTCACACAGACGATGGTGCCGATGTGCGTGCTCTGCATTTCAGGAGTGATGGCCCTGCGTCAAAGCCTTTTAATGCCTTCTGCTTCCAGCCCTTTTTATTTTACCACTTCCGTGTCCTGTGTGCATCTGGGTCCAAAATATATTACTCATGTGACAGAAGATTCTCACTCACACAGACATACAGACAGACAGACACACACACACACACACACACACACACACACACACACACACACACACACACACACAGTATATATATCAGTGGCGGACCCTCAGGGCCGGCAAGGCCTTCTCTGCTGGCCTAAACATTCTCAGAAAAGTCAATTTACTTTTCTGAGAATAACATTAATTTATGTTATTTTATTTTCATAAATATGTAAACAAAATTATTCTCTGTATTCTTTACGTCATATTATTTCCACTTAGTCGATTTGCTTTCAATGTTATTTTAAATAACATTGAAAGCCACTCGATAAATAACTTATTTATTATGGTAGAGTTTTTATCCAATCATATTTCATCTAGCTTGTGTTGCCAGGTAAATTAAACTTGCTCGGGGCCTTCAGATTAAACAGAGCAGGCCCCTGTGCGCTGTAAGTGAACGGGCACAGTCAGGTTGCAATAGCCAATCAGATCACGAGTCTCAGACTCGTGATCTACTAGGGCCAGCTAGAAGGCCTTACGTCGAGACTGGCCGTGCGCGTTCGGTGATTGGATTAGAGCCTTTTCTGTTTACTGAGAATTGTATCCTGACTTGTTCAATAAAGATTCTTTAAAAAAAACAAAACAAAAAAAACAAAAACAAAAAAAAACATTGGATTAGCGCCTGCGAGAGCTATCACTGCATTTTAACCCAAAATGGCCGAAGGAGAAGACGTTGATCTGGTTGCAGAACTACTTTCCACACAATTTTCAAGACGGGCCTTCCACGAAAAGCTGGATATTGTGCGAAGAGGTCACCCAACTCCTGCGCTAGCTAGCCTGTCCCAGCAAGGAAAAGGGTTTGTCCGTCATTTTCAGACGAGCAATTATGAACGGTACCCGT
>NW_017804874.1:165020-166504 GCF_001891065.2 Hippocampus comes
AATGAATTTTATTTTACATTTCTTCTTGTCATTTTATTTCATTCATATTAAATTCATGGTAATGAAATAAAATGACAGATACAAAAATGTATCAAATAAATCTGCTCACCTGCAATTTATAATGGCGCATTGTAGTCACCTTCGCGCACGAAAGTTCGTTCAATCTCAGCTGCTCAACATTTTCAGTTATTTGCTGTTGCACAGCCTCTTCTCAAAATGCAAATTAAAATGATCTGTTAACTTTTTTTCAAAGAATAGTTTGCTTTGTTGTTGTTTGGTTGGTGTCTTATATGAAACTGCGACATTGTGCAATTTATTGGACAGACTTGTTTAAGATCACACAGCGTAATTTGGGTGGCATTTTATTTCGTATTTTTAAATCATCTTTTCATTTTTGACAAGATCTGTAAATGTAGTTTCCTGCTCTTAATTGTGAATGCATACTTGATGTTTTTAAATGCTCCTGAAATTAAGTGCTGCTTGACGAGCCTGTGCAGTATTCTGTTCATGTATGTGACGTCACTGAAGGCCTAAGGTTGAAATGCACGGCCCGCCGCTGATATATATATATATATATGTATATATATATATATATTAGTATCTGTATCTTTTTCACTTGATTATTAAGATAATATTTTGTATGTAAAGTCCGCAAACTGGATTTCTTTAAAGGATTTTATTAACTGCACGCAAAAGACTGACGTCAGCATCAGAAGTTGCGCGATGACGTCTGAGAAGTGGAGCCGAATTCATTTGAAACAGTGCTGCTCTTTCTTGTTGCAAAGGAAGCACATTTTCATCTCTCCTTGACCTGATGACGCAATCCTTGAAGGTGAAGGTGGAATAATGGTTCGAGACATGGGCGTCATTAGGCCTATTTTAGGGAGGCTTCAGCCTCCCTAAAAATGTCTTTAGCCCCCCTAAATAATTTAATTGATTTATTTAAAAAAAAGTATTATTTTATTTTTCCTGTACTTTTGCTAATATATTGCATCGAATTCAATGTAATGTGGCCATTTTAAATTATATTTCGATAACCTGCCATTATTGTAATGTTAAATCTCCCAGGTTTCCTGAACGCAGCAGGTGTTGCGTTAGCATTTGACGTGTGTGTCACCATCGCCACATCAAATGCTAACGCAACAACTGACAGTTCATTGCCGAAAGTCAGGTTGAGTCGACAGCATGGATATTCGACAGTTTTTTAGAAAGGTAAATGAAGTATTCAATGCATCCATGCTGGTAAAACTAGTGACTATAGTCCGCTAAAATATCTCCAGTAACAGCAGAAACTGCACTGTAACAAGTGTTCACTTTTGGATAAATTAAGGTGGTGCTGAATAAAAATTAAGCAACATTTTATAATTAAATACATAAATAATCATTACACCAACTCTTTGAGGCAACACCTATTGAGATTTTGGCCTATATAAAATAAATAAATAAATATAAAATAAATAAATTTATTTATTTGATAGGAATCA
>NW_017804874.1:166562-169183 GCF_001891065.2 Hippocampus comes
AACTTGTGTTTTTCCAAAGTGATGAAGCTTTTGCATCTAATTGTACGAACTTAAATTGAATATCACGGCAGACATCTCAAAATACATAGTCTTCTGGGGGCTAAGCATATATTAATACATTTTGGTAGAGAGGAATGTAGGCCTACTGTCATATAGGTTATGTTATCGGGCATCCTTCTAATTCCCTTGAACAACCAAGATTGAACTTTTGAACTCTTTATAATTTCTATTATCTAGTCCAGTTAAAGTCCAGGGGAGGAAGCCCCATCATAATAAAGAGGATACTAATGTGATGTGTGTAGTTCTTCATAGCCTCTTCATTTTGCTCTCAAAGTGCACGGAATTGATGGATTTTTAACAGAATGTAGAAAAAAATTCTCCCGGGGGGGCATGCCCCCGGACCCCCCTAAAGGGGCTGTATTCCCCTTGGGGCTAAGCCCCCCTTGTTCTTGAAACCTAGTGACGCCCCTGGTTCGAGACAAGACTTTCCGAAGAGGCCCCTGGTTGAGCAACAACGGGTCAATCATATTTTAATAAAACATAATTTGAGTTGAGATAAATGAATGGTTGGTGCCTTTTTTTACCATGCTGTTTTATGCAATATGTTTACGCTCATGACACGAGAAGAAAAAAAAGAGACGCGATGCGGAGAATTTACACGAATGTCAGCACAAAGCCGCGATGTGTGAGATTACAGAGGTACAGCCGCGAATAATGATCAAAGGAAAAAATTGTGATTTTGTTGAAACGTGACATGTCTGATAAAAGGTGAACACCCCTTTCCCTTGGAGAATTATCCCTATTGGAAGTCGTGTGTTGTGATATCGGGAAGACATCAGTTTTACGTTTGCTACTGGAACTTGTAGTTTATTCAATGTACGAAGAATGCAGTTTCAAAGCGGAGCCGCACAATTAAAACCACATTACCCACAATGCAACTACAAGCGCCATCTTTTCCGGATTTGGTGAGTAAAAAAAACTCATGTGTCAACCGATTGAAGTAACGTCGATTGTCTTGTGCAACGCGCAGTTGTTATAGATGTAATTGCTTTTCTGTTTTATCATATCTTCCTGCCGACAAGAAACGAGCAGGCCTTCTTTATTATGCGACGATGAGACATTTGCAGGGACGTCTGTCCCTTTAAATTTGACCATCTGCCGATTGCTCTGTGACGTTTGGCGTTCTCGGACGTATAATAAAAGATTCCTGTGACACCTTTTCTTCCTGCTGCGAAGAGCACCTAAAGCTTAATCAGTGCAGTCGTTGCCGTGTGTAAATTAGTACAAATAGGTTTTAGATAACCAACATATAATGTTATGTACTCAGGATAATAACTTTTTTCATCGTACAAAGGGTTCTGTCAGTCGTCATCTGTACCTGTGGGTAAAAAACAAAAAACAAAAAAGGACGTTTCGCTTCTCTCACAGAAGCTTCGTCAGCGGTAGACAACCCTGAAGTCTCCGTGAAGACTCCGGGAAGTTGCTCTGCGCTAAAAAGCTGAGCGTGGCCTATTTGAGGACTGGGTGGGGATGGTTAGTCATGCCCCTATGGTGAAGAGGCCCATTGATTTCTAAATTCCCTATCGTTGGGTCTTGATTAGGCCTATTGTTTGGGCTAGGGCTGAATAGCTACTTTCAGTTGGCCTGATCAGCATGTCTATGTCCCGTAACAGGGTGGGTTTTTTTTCCTCTTTGAGATAACTTCGGATCATCATGACTCTCATTTTAAGAAAGGTCTGTGACAGAAAAAAAAATGAACAAGATATCAAAAACCTATTTTATCGCCTACATTTGATTTATAAGTTGGTCACCAAGAGGGAAGAACAAGATAAAAAGAGCAACAGAAATTTGATATCCATTCATCCATTTTCTATTCTTCTTTTTATGAGCATGGTGGCGGGTGAGTTGGAGCCTCTCAGAACTGACTTTGAACAAGAGGCGGGGTACACCCTGAACAGGCCAACAGCCAGTCATATGTTCAAATAGACAAACATCCATTCACACTCATATTTGTACGTATGGATAATATCACCTCTTCGTTGAACACATTCATGTTTTTTAGATGCGGAAGGACCCAGAAAAAAAACCTACGCAAACATGGAGAGAAGATGCACACTGAATACTGTACACGTAGGCCGGAGCTCAGATTCAAAACCTCAACCGCAGTACTGTCACACAGATGTGGTAACTACAGTTGGCGCTATTTGGAGTTTTAAAAATCAGGAATCAATTTTTATAGAGCTATGGTTATATTTTGTTTCAGGATCATTTGAATCCAAAGTAAACAAGCTGTATCATTGTAAATTTGGTGGTTTGCTTGTTTTTGGCCCCAAACCTTTTGGAATTAAAATGAATTTATTGTCAAACCATATAACAAGTTAAAAGTAGGAGATTTTTATCTTGGATTCAAACAAAATTCACTTCTTTTGCCACACACAAAAGATACAACACGTAACTACTTTATTCCAGCAGCACCCCAACCACCTTGGTTCTTGTGTTTTAATTATCTTACATTCGACGTTGATTTTTTAAAAAAAATTTATATATGCCAATGTCTGTTTAACTCTTAGGGCAGGGAAAACGCCCCCCCCCAACACACACACAACCCCACAAACAAACAC
>NW_017804874.1:170770-178536 GCF_001891065.2 Hippocampus comes
GGAACAGAAAAGAGATGGTTTGAAAGGGGAGTAAAGGAAGCGATTTTTGTGAAAAAATTTTCACCCTCTCTGAACCGTGAAGGAGGTATCAGATTTAACCTGTCTCCTATTTACAATAACTTGTTGACCACCAAGGGACATAGACATGCTGATCAGGCCAACTGAAAGTAGCTATTCAGCCCTAGCCCAAACAATAGGCCTAATCAAGACCCAACGATAGGGAATTTAGAAATCAATGGGCCTCTTCACCATAGGGGCATGACTAACCATCCCCACCCAGTCCTCAAATAGGCCACGCTCAGCTTTTTAGCGCAGAGCAACTTCCCGGAGTCTTCACGGAGACTTCAGGGTTGTCTACCGCTGACGAAGCTTCTGTGAGAGAAGCGAAACATCGTTTTTTGTTTTTTACCCACAGGTACAGATGACGACTGACAGAACCCTTTCTACGATGGAACTTTCCTGTACGACTGAGAGCCTCCACAAGCAACGGATAATAACTTTTAATATTCACAGCTTTTGCATGATACTTAATGCAAATAAAAAAAAATTCAACCATTGAGACTGACATATACGTGTATATATATTTTTTTCACAAACATTTTATGGAAATCAGTTAAATTGCTAAGGGCGCAAACAAACAACCCTGAAAACTAACCTCTAAGGAGGAGGAGCAACCAAAATATGAAACCTGGCCAATATAAGACATAATGTAGACAGCAAAACAAATATATTCAATAAACTTCTATTTCTTTGCAGTATATCCATCAAGATGATTAGTCTTCTGAAGTGCAAAAGAAGAAGAAAAAACATTAAAATTACAGTAAGAAAATAAGTTTGTTCCGACGACTCTTTCGAGGTTTATATCTCATGCTTTTTTTTCCTGTCTCCCAAGAGCATTTATTTTATTGTCATGCAGGAGGGTTTTGGAATTCATGAAAACAGCCTCAATAATCTTTATAATAAATAATAAGACAGCTCAACAAACACCAAATGGAGGCCAGTTCTTATCGGGGGTGGTTCATAAAGCGGCACAGCAGGATTGAGAGACTCAGTCACCACAGGTGGTAATTTTAATGATCATAACAATAAATATTCCACGGATAGTCTCAACATATCGATTCACTCAATCAGGAAAGATTTCATTGCATGAAAGGCAAGTCACAAGCTTTAGCGAAACGCCTGTTATATTTGTGTCCTGTCAGATGAAACGGCTTCAGTCATCTGCTCAGCATAATGTTGCAAGCCCGACAATACATGTCAAAAATTGAACTGAGTTTGCCCAAAAAGATTAAAGGTCAACTTTAGGGTAATATCAAAACATCACAGCCATAATTCAGTACCATGTGACTCAGAAACAGAATGCTGAGACAAAATAAATCTTCACAGCAATATACTATAACCTAGGATGCATCATGTCAAACTCTGTTTTTGCATTAACTGGATAATGAATATCATACCCCCAGAATGTGTAGTATTAATATTAATTAGAGGAGTGGGGATTTGCATGCATTGATATGTGTCAATTGTTAGATGAGGAATACTGGACTACTCCCAACCATTCCCAAAACCTGCTTTGTGATGATTTGAACATTCATCAACTTGGTGACATTTCTTCATGATTTGACAATAAATCATGCTTTGGTTCCCCTTCCGTCTTGCATGATGCAATAAGTTCTTATCCATTCTCTCAAGTATTTCTATGTTCACAAATCATTTACCACAAGGGCCCATAACAGTTGCGGTGGGACTGGACATAAACTCAGCATGTGCTTGTATGTTTTTATTTGGGGCTTTTCATGATTAAACTGTGCTTCTTCAACTGTTGGTTATTAGTATTCATTATTTTTAATCCACACAGGGGCAAAATTATCCACCCAGGGACAAATGTACTGTAAACATGCTGAGATTTTCAGGCCCCGTGAAAAAAAACCACCGTAATTTCTGCACTATAAGGTGGTTCAGAGTACAAGGTGCACCTTCAATGGATGGCCTATTTTAAAACTATGTTCATATATAGAGCGTGCCTCATTATAAGGCACATAGAATATAAGCAACACTATAGTGGCTGCAGTTGTGTTATGCATCCACTAGATCAGGGGTGTCAAATTCATTTTTGTTGCGGGCCACATTGGAGTCACCGTTTCCCTTGGAGGGCCATTAGAACTGTCAAACCATATCAAGTCAAGAATAATGGTTTATTCAACGATTGTTGAAGTGACTGTGATGAGGACTTTGGTCACAAGAAAATGCTTTCATGTTATTTATTACATTTGAAATTTTGAAATGTTGCAAGATTTTAGCAAGCATCAATCATGGAAGTTGATATGTTTGATTTGCTTTCGCGGGCCACATAAAATGATGTGGCGGGCCAGATCTGGCCCCCGGGCCTTGAGTTTGACACCAGTGCACTAGATGGAGCCACGATAAGGGAATACAATACAATACAACTTCATTTATATCGAGCTTTCACAACCGGCTGGAGCTGTAACAAAGCACTTTACCCAACATTTAAACTACTATGTCTAAGAAATCCGAATATTGAACCATATATAAAGCGCATTGGATTATATATCACATTGTCGGCTTTGGAGGAAACTGAATGCTTTTAGGTGTGGTGTGCCTTATCGTGTGGAAACTACGGTAACTTTGGGCACCAGTGTTTCAGTGCACCAATTTGAAAATAGATTATTTCCTTGGAACTCTGTTAGTCATGGCTCGGCCAATCTCTTACGATGTCTTTGCAACATGTATTTGGTTAAAAGTCCATTGTTAGGTTTCACCTTGACCAGAGAGACACTTTTTGTCAACATAGCTCTGCAATTATTTTTAATGGACATATTTAATCTATATTTGTTTTGTCTTGAGCTTGCAAATAAATATTTACTCGAAGTTACTGGAAGTGTCCTCATCGTGTCGTTAGCTAATGACCCAAAACGCTACCAACATTAATTTTCAGGACAACAAAGTGAATGGTTTTAGAGTACTTGAAGTGTTCCATCTATTTCAAATACTTTTTCTTCTGGGTTATGTATTGAATCCAGATGCAAATACCTGGAAATAAAAGCTTAATTTTCAGGTTGCGTTTCTGTTGTGTTGATAATAAACCTAAGTCCACAAAGAAATTGCCCTTGCTGTTCTAGTACATTTGGAGGGGCTTTGTTTTTTGGTCTTGTGTGTAGAACAAAATTAATTCAAACTATGCACCAAATTATTGTTAACTTATTTAATGCCAGCTGTTTCTTTCTGTTTGGGAGAGCCGGTTTCAGCCATTTTTGACCATTTTGCCTATTGAAGGCCTCCAGAAAATTGAATTCTGTAGCTATATAAGGATGGAACATACCAAAAAAAGCCTTAACCCTTTCATCAAGAAAAACAATTTCATCAGGAAAATACATTTCTACCTTTTACCATTCTTTCGTAAACAGCAGTTGGACATTGGTAAGTTTCTTGAATCTCCTCGTTTCCAAGATCAATTCAGAGAAAAAAGAGCTTTTTCTGAAAGGATCCATTTCAAGCAGAACTTTCACTTTGATGCATTTTTTTTTTGCATTTGTGATACCCCAAATATCTAAACAGTGCTTTCCTATGAAACAATTAAAAAAAACAAAAACAAAAAAACAACAAAAAAAAACAAACACAACAAGGGCACTAAAAAAGCAAAATAGCAGTTTATTGCAAGAAAAACACTGCTCTGATGCATCAACTATGCATGAACATTGAACTTTATCCATTTTCTCACTACCACACTGCTTTTGCACACCATCTTGCTAACGCACGTGGAAACGCCGTCCTGAATACACAAAGACACACGCGTTGTGTGGACCAAGATCTGATCAAAGCCACCCCTGCCATGTTAGTGGTGATTTATCATACTGAAATAATTCCCATAGTTTTGATACTTACTGAGGAACTGTGTGAAGCCCTTCATTTAATGTATTTGATTTAAAAAAAAAAAAAACACCAAAAAACTAATTTTACGTCTTGGCACTAAATGATCGGGTTTTTGCAAATGTATTTTGACATCATTACATCCGTGCCATGATGAGTGTTTGTCAATATCTCACAACATTTGAGGCGTAGTTAAGGAGAATTATATACATCCCCGATGCACACATCTCATCATTGCCAATTGTAAACCACCATAATCATTCATAAAATCATAATTACCAGTTCTTTTGAATTACATACCTGTCACATCAAAGGCAAACCATCTCTGTTTTAAGGTATCTGGGATGTTTCATGTTTATCAGTAATGCATATATCAACACCTATCCCAATGCCGGGTATCTTACAGCTCACTGTAATTGTTGTTGGTAAAATGTTTTTCTATATCTTTAATCCTTGATTATGCATGGCAGTACAAATAGTTTTTGCGAATCGGTAAATGGGATAAAATGGCTGCATCTTTCTTCAATCATTTGTCACTTTGTGTGTCATCACAGAAGCTGTCAAATGAGGTCCAAAGTGGCGAGGTCAAAGTCAAGGTATGCAGAAGATGGTCAGGGCCTGACCTTAAGATGCATATTAATGCTCTGCTCCTCCCCTTTGCTGATTTTCACATCAAAAACCACACCCTTACCCCTTCCTCCTCTCACCAGCAAGTGTGTGACGTTCTGATCGCCAACTCACTGCACCGCCTTGAATTCCTCCTCTCAGGTATCCTGCCAGCACACAATACTTTGGAAGTGCATCTAATATTAGCTGGGCTTTGAGTTTGTCTGGCTTTTCACAAGTGTGAACAAAACAGCTTTTTAAGATATATCATTTGGTTTGTTGATGATAGACAAGATCACTTTAAACAAAAAAACTGTTTCTAGTTAAACCAAAATTTTGGAGGAAAACACACTCATCATACAGTAGATGACAGCAGTGTGTGACAAAATCCAGAAATACTGGCACAGGGTGAGACACCATAACAGTACAATTACATAATTGTGGAGAAGTGCTGCCCAACACTTGTGATATACATTGCATATAAAAAGTCTTCAGACCCCAGTTGCATGTGAGGATTTTGTGATGTAATAAAAAAATGAATAAATGATTAGACAGATAAATAAATAAATGCCCACGATAGTTTCAGCAGTACGGCTGTCAAAGTTAAAGTGTTAACTTTTGAGATTATTTTAAATTCTTTAAAGCATTAAAAAAAAATAAAAATAAAAATAAATAAAACAACTCCATTTTATTTACTCCCTGTGTCGGCCTATAATCTCTGCTCATGTGTTAACCCAAATTTAGAGGAGTCACTGGCAAGAACATGGACAAACACGGACTATCGTAGTTTTACTTTTCGTTTCACTTGCGCAATGCTTTTGGATACATCTATCAAGTAATGTGTGCACTTTGCAAAGCCAGTTTCACTTACAATACAAGTTGTATGTAGGTCTTTGGTGTATCATCTCAGAGCAAAATGCCCTGCTCAAGTTTCCTGCTCGGGGCTACTCAAATCGATGATGCTGGATGATGGTGCTTATGGGCAGAAGTACACATATGCGTGAGTGTCACGGATCCAGAAGAGTTCAGAACGGAATCGGATCCCACAAATGCAGACAAGGATGACATTGTTAACAAAATTGTTTACTCAAGAAAAAACAAAAACAAAAAAAAAAAACGCAAGAGCAACAACGTTCAACAAATTACACTGGTGACGAAGAATCAGGACAAAACGGGACAAACCAAAAACACTTGCTCAAAGCAAGGATAAAGATAAACGTAACTCACTTGTCTCTCAAAGGACAAAGAAATCCAACACAGGAAAATACAAACGAAGAAATATCAACAGGAATGAACTACTTACAAGAAAATACTGAGAAAAGCGAAACGAGAAAAGTACGAGGCAAAAGTTATGAATGTCTAGAATATACAGGTAGTTGGAACCGAGAGTCCTTAGCAAGGCTGAATAATCTGACAGCCAGTTGTCGGCGTGGTTTAGCTTTTAAAGGTAGTAGGATAACGATGATGATACAAGACAGGTGCAGCCCTGGAGGGAATGCCCTCCAATCCCACTGGAGACTGAAAAACAAATAGGACAGGATCATGACAGTTTTGAGAAAGTTTTGAGAATTGTTTCTTTGAGAAGAATTGAAGAAAGATGCCTGTAAAACTGAGTCAGTTTGGATCGTTTTTTTCAACAGTTATATTTTACAGAAGTGTAATCAAGAATCAAAGAAAGCTATTGAAGAATCTATGTATACTTTTAATTTGTGAGTTAACATTAATTCCAAGATTCTAATTAATATTTGTTAAAAGATTGTAAAACAAATAAAATACAATAAAAATAGTAGAGGGGGCGGTCCGGTGTTCCAGTGGTTAGCGCGTCGACCTCACAGTGCAGAGGTACCGGGTTCAGTTTCAGCTCTGGCCTCCCTGTGTGGGGTTTGCATGTTCTCCCCGGGCCTGCGTGGGTTTTCTCCGGGTACTCCAGTTTTCCTCCCACATTCCAAAAAAAACCATGCATGGCAGGCTGATTGAACACTCCAAATTGTCCCTCGGTGTGAGTGTGAGCGTGGATGGTTGTTCGTCTTTGTGTGCCCTGCGATTGGCTGGCAACCGGTAAAAGGTGTCCCCCGTCTACTGCCCCAAGACAGCTGGGATAGGCTCCAGGATGCCTCGCGACCCTTGTGAGGATAAGCGGATCAGAAATTGGATGGATGGATGGATAGTAGAAGCATAAGTGGAAAAATGTAATTATTCATTCATTCATTTTCCAATCCGCTTTATCCTCACAAGGGTCTTGGGCGGTGTTGGAGCCTATCCCAGCTGTCTTCATTAATCGCGATTAATTGTGTGATGAATTCATTTTTAAAAAATTGATGGCTTAACAGCACGATTCAAAACGTTTCACACTTTCAAAATAATCTACAACCTGTACAACTCAATATACATGTTTTTGAGGAGGGAAATAAAATCAAACAAGTGAAATAACGTTGTTGCATAAGTGTGCACACCTTATACTGTATTTGAGGTTACCAGGGACTGCCAAACCTATGTTATGCTACTAGGTTGTGTTGGTGGTGCAAAACTCATTATCTCATTTCATGCCTTCAGGGCCATGAGGAAATAAGATATTCCTGCTCTGAATACAAATTCTATTGAAAAGATGAAACTATTTTGTTGTTGTAGTTGTTGTTGTAGTTCTGAAATTAAATGAATTTGAGTCACTGAAACACTTTCCTGATAAAGCCCCTGTCACACTAAGCGGCGAAGAATTTTGAGTGTTTTCGAAGGCAGCCACTGTTGCATTCACGTCAGACTTCGTCAGGGATCGTTGAAGGTTGTAAATGATTGCCAAACAGTCACCAGATGTCCGGCAGGCATTTGCCTGTAGTTTTCTTGTCGCAAGGGAATTTTGTGACCAGTATAATCACTAAAACTGCGAACGGATGTCTGGCGACCATTTATCGAACCCTGACGAATTCTGACGAGAACGAGACGTTTGCTGCCTTCGCTAATACTCACAATTTTTCGCCGTTCAGTGGGATCGGGAGAATGGTAACATTTTTCATTTTAGCAGTCTAGATCCAGGCCTCTTGGGAAGGCAAATAATACAGTTTGACATTAAATTGATCTTGGGAACTTTGGAAACGGTGAAAATTTGAAAAAAAAAAAAAATATATATATATATATATATATATATATATATATATGTCAGAAAATCATATACTTGTTCGATCAAGTTTTTCTGTGAATGTGTCTTCCAAGACACAGATTTGAAGTGAGGGGAAAAAAAAAAAAAAAAAAACTTAAATGGACGGCGGAACCAAAAT
>NW_017804874.1:180848-190571 GCF_001891065.2 Hippocampus comes
TATATATATATATATATATGTCAGAAAATCATATACTTGTTCGATCAAGTTTTTCTGTGAATGTGTCTTCCAAGACACAGATTTGAAGTGAGGGGAAAAAAAAAAAAAAAAAAAAAAAAACTTAACTGGAAGTCTGATCCAAAATGACATCGGCTCGCTCGCATAGTCTGCCTCTTTCTTTATTCCTGTGAGATAATTTCTTTGTTTTCTCCTTGGGTGTCCTCTTTCTGTCACTCCATTCAACCTTTTTAATTACTCTTGCTGTGAGCCACCCGATGCCTCCCTGTCACCTCTGGGAGTCTGTGAAAAGGGAACAGAATGTAAAGGGAATGCTGGGCCTGATGGCAGGCAAGAGGCTCATCGGGGAGGCCATAAGGAGACTGAGGGCTGTGGTTATACAAGGCCTTCGGAACTCCATCAGCACAGCTGCCAGCTCATCTTCTTGTTTCCCTGCCGGCTGGATTGCTAGTGTCATGATAAATAGTTTTTTTTTCAGTCCAATCCCATCCTGAATTGTCTCAACAGCATCGCTCATAGCCTGGGAAAATAGGCAGTCGGCACAAGATTATCAAATACATATGCATTCTGATTTGAAATTATTGCCTTTCTTCACCACTTTCACTTTTCTTTCAAATGACATGAAATTTGGCATTTGAGAAAACAAGGAGGATGGCTTGTTTTTGTTGTTTTTTTTTTTTTACTTGAAACTGACATGTAATGAATACACATTTCCTGAAAATTAACCAATGAAAATCAGACATTGCGTTTTAAATGTGGCCCAAGGAATTTAAAAAAAAGAAAGAAAAAGAAAACGGGCCTTGTAGCCTAAGTGCTATCCCTAACTTAATATTTTGTCGCTCGACCTTTTCAGGCAGTCACTCCAATCACATGATTTCTGTTACTGTCAATGAGACTTCTTCACCTCCCAACAGGTATTTTGGCCCAGTTGTTGGCATATTTCAACTCCTTTGACAGTTGCTCAATGGGATTTAGAGCAGGGCTCATATAGGTCCCTTGAGAATCCTCAGATGTTTGGCTTTCAGCCATTCTTGGGTGTTTTTAGTTGTCTGTCTTGGGCCAAGACAAGAGGGTGAGACAAAGCTTACTGACACAAGGCAGCACATTAGTTTCTAGCCTATCTTTATAATCCTGAGATTTCCTTGGATCCTGCACAAATTCGAGACACTCTGTGCAAGATGCAGATCACCCATCGCAGAACATAACCACATCCATATTTCACAGTAGGGACAGTGTTCTTTTCTTGGTGTGCTCCATATTTTTGCATCTGCGAACATGAAGTTGTTGTGCCTTGCCAAGAAGCTTCAGTTTTTTCTCATCTGTCCAAAGGACATCATCCCAGAATCTCTGTGGTTTGTCACTCCGCATTGTAGCAAATTCTAGTTGAACTTTTTTTGATTTGCCTTTAACAGTGTTCTCCTCGGTTGTCTGCCGTGAAGTCCACTTTGGCTCCAACAATGCCCGATGACGCAATCTGATACTGATATACCTTTGACCTTGGACTTCACTTTATTTATTTTTTTAGGTTGTTATGGGCTCCCTGGTGGTCATTCACATTATCTTTCCCTTCATTTTGAAATCTAGTTCCCTCTTGAGGTCACATCCAGGGAAGTTAAACCGTGGACCTTAAATGTGGTCTGGTGTGGTCTCCCTGTACTGGTAAGCGGAAAAAAAAAAAATCACTGAATTAAATGCTAAAAGGACATAGCCAACCCAGTCATCCACCATCTCAACGAGGGAACCACAGTCAACAAGGGGAGGGAACAATTCATAGCGAAAAGGCCACACACAACACGCACGCGCTAATCCAAAGGCAGGGTAGCCGGTGCATGGCCATCGGGTGCAGAAAGTCACCCGACACAAAACAGATAGCAATAAGTTATATTTTGTTCTATGTTCCCCGGCTCTAGTCATAGGTATGCAATTTCTGCTCTGTATCGTGTAGCTCTCAGTTCAGGCATCAGTTATTTTCTTTGCCTTTTGACAGTATCATGATATTCCTTGTTCCCTTCAGAATCTCAGCTTTCTGTAGAATGACTTAATTTATCCTTGAGCCTAAATGGGTTCATCCCCATCCATCTCAGTCTGTTCCCTTCAGGTCTCAGCCGCTCACTGAAGTTTTAGATTTTCACCTTCATAACCTTTTCTTCTATCTCAGTCCAAGTTTCTCTTGGTGACTTCAGAATTCCATTTCACACCAAGTTATTTCTCCTGGACTGTCTTTCCATGTAGTCCATTTTGTAAGTGACAACCAGCAGTCTGTCCCACACTGTCACAAAAAAAAAAAAATCCCCCTTGAATGGATTTCCAGTATTCCACCTATCTGTCCGTTTTTGTCATCCGCATTTTTTTTCATATTTATTATGACTCTCTACCCCCATTGTTCTTAACGTTACCCGTTTCCTCTGCTCTATTGTCTCAATACAGTCAGCCTCCATTCAATCCCGCCAAGAGTAAGCAAACCCCAAGTCATTGGAAAACCAGCAAGATTGAAAGGTACGTAAGCTTATTGGATGCATCATGCAGGTCATTTGAACAACCCATTGATTGTTCCTATGCTGATCAAAGAAACTAACCCCAAGATAGCCTTTTTCCCCCCTCCATAATGTGTCATATTTGACTGAATCATGAACAAATGTGTTTTTTTGAGTTAACTTGTTGAAATATTATTCATAGTTAATAACTACGGGGAAGGACCCTGATTGCATGGATCAATGATCTTCATGCTCAAAATCCCATTTATGTTTCTATGAAGGATGAGTGTGAGCACAGGTGCACTGGAATTTTCAACCAGCCATTACTTCATCCCAGGCACACCACACACAATCACAGACAATAATGGCTTGATATGCAATGCAACGAATACTGTAACAACAGGGGGAGCTCATTGTGCGTTATCACTTTCATTAACAAACCAATCACAGTTAATTCAGAACAGCAAAGTGAATGTAGCTCAGCCTTGGAGAAAAATTCTACAAAATGTGCATGTACTGTAACATGTACTGTATAAGTATGCATGAGGTATTCATGAGTCAGTGTCCTGTGACCAAACTGAATTTAAGACATCAAAATAAATTGAGGAGGAAAGGTGTTGCCAGGGGAGCAGTGTCAACCGAAAAAAAAATGTGACTCGTCATGCAGTTGTCTAACACCATGGAGGGACACCTGACAAAATGCTGGGTCAGGAATGTGATGGATAAGGAATTATTCCATGAATCAAATGCAAACAAGGTCGTAAAAATGTGCATTGAAATCCAAACAGGAAATGAGCTCCGATTTAATTGTGCATGGAACTCAGTTTGTTGATTTGCTAATTAATGGTCTGTACTTGAAATCAAACCATTGACTTACATTTGATCAAAGCTTTCTACTGTATTGGAGTTTCATTTCAATATTCAAAATGGTTTGTGGCATGGAATTGATTGTGTTGGACCTTCAAGGTTGCACTTACAGTAAATGCCATAAAGCACCCCACTACACAAAATAATTCATTTCGGATTTTAAATACAAACCCAATTCCAATGAAGTTTGGAATTTGTGTTAATCCTAAATAAAAACACAATACAATTATTTACAAATCAAATTCAACCTCTACAGGTACTTAATTGAATACAGTACAAAGTTATTTCATGAGTTTTTGCTAAAAACAATAAAGTTTATCAGTTTGAATGTACAGTATACATGTATCTGCATATGTGTGTGTAACAGAGGAAGGGAGATCCGGTTCCTCGAGAGCCATATTCCGCCTATTTTTGGATCTCTCTCTAATCCCAGCACACCTGATTCAATGCATCACCGTTTCAGGCTTCTGCAGAGCCTGCTGATGAGCTGATAATTTGAATCAGGATTGTTGAAGGTGAGAGAGATCGAAAACAGGCACGATAGGGCTCTCAAGGAACCAACGTCTTAAAAAATGCTGGAGCATTTCACTCTACACGGCGCTAGCTGTGTTGCTTGCAATCTTTGGAAAAGCAAGATGGATTGGCATAGATCCACCATGGTAATGATACAGCACTTGAAATGAAAATATGCTTTCTTTTCATGTATGCTGTCAGGTCCACGTTGCAAAAGAGAATTTGGTCTCAACTGCCTTACCTGGATAAATCACTGCAGTCTGGATGTGTGCAGTTTGACAGACAACAAATGACTCTTTAAATCACATTCTTGCTTCAAGCCGCTTATTTGTCATTCGCTGTTGCATTTTTATTTAAAAAAACAGCACATTGTGGTGTTGTCAAGACCACACTATTTGAGACCAAGACTTGCCGGAGACCGGAGCTCACCGAATTACAACCAGCACTGAGATAAGAAGAGACCATAACAGGACCAAGACCACTTTTTTTTTTTTTTTTAATTCTTAAAAAAAAAACAGACAGCCAAATGGACAAATGTTCAGGGAAGCAGCTACTGGATAAGGGGAAGTATACCTGGAGGAATACACTTTTTCCGTTCTGGACTTTGTTTCAAAATGTGCTGACGATAAGACCATCGTGATCAACCTGAACCAGAAGCCCTGGCTTAATGCAGAGGTGAGAGCACTGTAGAAGGCTACGGATGCTGCCTTCAGCGCAGACGAAACGTCAGCACTCAGGGTAGCAAGAAGAGAGCTGGCTGCGGACATCAGGTGGGCTAAATTCCCCTATGCTCAGAAAATCCGAGACCACTTCACATTCAATGACCCTCGGAGCATGTGGAGTGGCTTGATGTGCATCACAAACAACAACACCAAAGACACATCCTTGCCAGATGAGGTCAAGCAGTTCTTCGTCCGCTTTGAGTACTATGACAACACTTTCAATGTCAGACTCACTCCCCAGCCGATGACATTCCCCTGAGCTTATCCCCAGCAGACATGAGGAGAACGCTGTAAAGGATCAACCCCCAGAGTGTTGTAGACCCTGACAATATACCACTCTGGGAAAAAAAAAAGATCCTTTAGTTACTTCATTTGAACATCGGTTGCACATGATTAAAATGTGGTAATCCTGTGTAATTTTCCCATGTTTTCCGAAAACAAAAAAACACATTTTAATCCTGTGCAACCAAAATGCAAGTTTTTTTGGGGTTTTTTTTGTTTCTGTTTTTCACTGCAGTGTGGTGACTGAGGGACTGTGCCCACCAGCTGACTGAGGTGGTAACAAACATTTTCAACAACCCAACTATCATGTGTCCCAACTTGTGTAAAGACTGCCTCAAACATCCCCGTACCCATGACCTCCACAGTGGCAGGTCTGAATGTCCGTTGGCCAGTAGCCCTCACTTTGGTTGTCAGCAAGTGCTTTGAGAAGCTGATCATGGCACAGATGAAGAACTTCATCGACGACACTGAATCCTCATCAGTACGCCTACAGGAAGAACTGCTACATTAATGAGGCCATCTAATCAGTAGTCCACACAGCCCCCACCCTCCTTGAAAGCAGGGACTCCTACGTCCACCTGCTCTTACTGGATTTCCCGTCCACCTTCAACACCATCAGCTCACAACACCTGGTGCAAAAACTGAACATTCTTGGGCTGAGTCCATCCAATGCCTATTCATCCCGACGTGTTGGACAATAATTGGGGGTGTTCACATGGCACACATTTGCATCAGTGCTGCACCGATGTATTTTGTTGCGCTATATACTGTATGACACCGGTGTAAATTTTGTGGAGCATTCACACATATAAAGCTGCTTTCTAAAGAGAAGCTTGTTAACCCCGCTGCAGCCCCACTTGTGTTTACACGGCATTTTCTGCAGCCGTGCAATACGGAAATAAAACATGCGCATGCAAAAGTGTCCTTCCTTTTCCCCTCCTTGTTTGTGACATATCGAAAAACCATGGTTTATACTTCTCCAGACAAATCAACGCTCTGGTACATCAGACACCGTAAAAGGATGAGAGAGAGAAAGGAAAGAAATGCAAAATACCCAGGATGCAAGTTATGCAATACCTGTATGTAATCAACTCTTCTCACGGGTAGTGAGTCTACCCCCGTAGCGTTCACACATCCCATTTTACATCGGTGCTGCCCCTCAAACTAGCATTTACTCCGGAGTAAATTTTTAAACCACCTCCCTCGCAGGGTTAAATTTGCTCCGGTTTAAGCTGTTTTCAGGGGCTACACCGGTATAACTTTGTACGTGTGAATGCTCTACGGGGGGCAGCCCCGGTGCTACACCGGAGTAAAAGTTGTGTGTGAACACCCCTATTGTTTTTTTTTTTTTTTTCTTTCCAAGTACAAGACGTTTTTACAAGTCTTGCGATGTACCGGGTTAACTTGGGACCTTGGGTATTGTATATCATGTGGAAACATGTTGGTATGACAGTAAAATTCCTGAAGGCTCTTCTTTGAAATTCGAAATTGCTTTTATTGTCATTGCACATGCACAAAGTGCTAGGCAATGATTAGTGACTTAACAGGTGCATACCGACCAAGAAACATAAAAAAACAAAGACCAACAGAGGGAGAAAGGACCAGAAAGCCTGTCGGGACTTGTTTTTCACTCTCCTGAGATTTTAGGTGTGTAGGGAAAACAGTTGGAAGGAAGAGAGGGCCAGAAAACACAGCTTGAGCCATGCCCTTTAACCTGTAAAAAAAACTTACAACATACATTTAACCCTTTCAGGGACAGTGGCTACTACGTTGGAAACCTTATCATGGTATCAGGTTACAGGTTATCATTATCGGTGCATAAAAGTGTTAAGACATTACAACAGAGGTCTGAGATATGTGGAAGGAGGGGAAGGATAAAAAAATATATATATATATATGACCCCGCACCGCCCCAGATGCCCAGGGCATCCGCCAGCACACTCGGGCCATCATGGTTGGAGGTGGAGGAGAGCCAATGAATGCAGTGAAGTCTTTGGGATGTGTATGCATTATGTGGAGCAATGAGTTGTTTCAACACAAAGTCTGTGTCGATGTTCTACCAGGGCACCAAAAAAATAATTGTCACGTTGCCATGGAGATGACCTTGGCTGCGTAGACAGAAACAGAGAGCAGATGAGAGTGGGAGAGGTGAAGTGTCCAGCAACATCACTTTCACTATTTTCCAAACTCCTTTTTTAAGTCAAGGACTTTGAGTAGAGTTCTCTGTAGTGGTGTGCAAAACTACTTTTTAAAAATAATTAAGGTTGATGCATCACCGGCTTGTTGAGTCGCAATTAATTTGCCTGACTTTTTTTTTTGTTTGTTTGTTTTGTTTTTGTTTTTTGTTAATTATTTAACAGTTAATTGCCAGGACATCATTAGGACAAAGTTTGTCAGAAAATAGAAAATACTACTTTTTCTGTTCAGAAAGTGCTTTCCAAGATGAAATGACAATTCCTTCATCATTTGAAACAAATTGTTCCAAATTATCACTCTACAACAAATATTATATCAAAAAAACAACAACTAAGAAACCAATTATATTTTTTTAGTACGTCGCATGTCAAGGGAATGTTATACAAAAGCAAAACAATATATCTTCCCTTCCATGCATCTTTTTCTGGGAAAAAACATCTGGTGAAAATATAGTAAATTTCGTGCAAGCAATTAAACAATCCCCAAAGGCTTTTAAAGGGAAATCAAGTCAAACATATTCTTGACAATAATATGTTCTATGAACCCCCACTCATCTAAACACAGTCTTCTGGTTAATACTGCGTTTGTGGAATATGAGTGAAGCAATAAATTTCACTTGTTTTTATCCATCTCAGGGTGCGGCTATTTTACCACTTGCTGTCAACTGAATATGACATCACAGTTCCTAAGGGCTCAGCTTGTGAATGTCACATGACTCAACACAGAAAACAGGTGAGCCATGATGGTCAATACTGAGGCCTTATGCACTTTGATGTCATGTATAGTCGACATGAAATGACGAAATGGCCGCCTACTGAGATACATGAACACAGGTGGATTTGTCTGCTTAATTCATTTGATGCCAGCTGAGAGGCGGTGCCGGCCATTTTTGACTATTTTACTATTTTTTGAAGGCCAACAGAAAATTGAGTTGAGTAGCTATATAAGCGTGGAACCTACCAAAAGAAAACTTTAATCCTTTCATCAGGGAAAAAAAGTTAATTCATACCTTTTACCATCCTCTAGTTAAACAGCAGTTGAACATTGGGACGTGATTTGAAAATACGCATTTCTGAGAAAAATTCTGAGAAAAAGAGCTTTTTGTGAAAGAATACATTTCAAGCAGAACTTTTACTTTGATGCTATTTATTTATTTATTTTTGGATTTGTGCTACCTCGTCAGGCTAATATTGGCAAAAGCTTGTCGCTTCTCAGGACATACAAGTTCAGCCGCCTTCATCATGCATCGTTTCACAAAGTCATCATCGGAAAACGGCTTTGATGCTAATGCTATTTCGCGAGCAATTAGGTACTTTTTTAAGTAGCTTTTACTGCTGTGTTGGGTCTGTCTCAGTGATAGACTGAGACTGCTGTTGTCTTCTTCTCTGACCAAAACAATGTTGTCTTCTACTCTGGTCAAAACAGTGTTCCCCTAGCACAGGAGTGGCCAACCAGTCAGAGCCACACACACACACACACACACACACACGCGCGCGCGCGCGCACACACACGTACTTTTTTGCCCAAAGATCGACTTATGAAGCGACCAACCTCCCAGTATCAACCAGATCGCGCACGTGCAAGCATATGAACACACACACACACACACACACACACACACACACACACACACACACACACACAAATGCGCACACGCACAACCGTACACTCGCGTACATTTGCATGCACACCATGACGAGCAACAGCCGGAGCGCCCGAACATAAATGAAACCGAAAGTGACAAAAACACATCTTTTTTTTACCCATTTCTTCCTCCCACCGCTCGCGGTCGACTTGGGACCAGTCCACTGGCTCTTGGTCGATTGCGATCGATGTATTGGGCACCCCTGCCTTAAAAACAGAGGTAATTCGCTGACTAGCTTAGCATTTAGCACTGAGCGCCGTTGTCTGCGGATGAGCGGTGATTCAGTTATCTGATTGGTTGCCCTCTATGTCAATCAAATAACGGGATTGCTGATCGGCTGACGTAGTACGTTCTGTGTGTATTAAACACCGTTGTTTGATTGGCAGCACCATCGCCGAGGCGTTTTCCACAGTTGTGTGAAAGCCCGAGAGCAGCATTGAACCAGCCAAAGAGCCGCATGCGGCTCGCGAGCCATGGGTTGGCCACCCCTGCCCTAGCGGATGATCCATGAATTGCAGCTGATTAAAAATATTCATTCCGTGTCTTTTATGTATTTTTTCACTCATATTATTCTGCGGGCCTGATCGAACCTCCTTGGGGGCCGGTTCCAGCCCGCGGTCCGTATGTTTGACACCCCCGATATACATGATTCTTAGATATAACAACATAAACAACACAAAAAGAGCACTTTGATTACAGAAGAACAATTTATTGCAAGAAAGACACTGCACCGACGTATGGACGATGCATGAACTTTGCATAAACTTCCATGAAAAGTTGAACTCTTGTTATCTAGTGATGCTTTATCACAGGGGCCCCCAACCTTTTTTGCCCCACGGACCGGTTTATGTCAGACAATATTTTCAGGGACCGGCTTTTAAGGTGTGGCGGAAATAATACAACAAAATAATATGGTATGAGCTGCATGAAAACTGTGGTATTTTCGAAATATAATAATAAACACAAGGAGCGTCTAATCTGGCCGCAACACTCTGATCGCTATGGT
>NW_017804874.1:190801-209370 GCF_001891065.2 Hippocampus comes
GAATTAAGGCAAGTTCTTTCTGTGCGGCCCGGTACCAAATCCCCGGCGGACCGGTACCGGTCCGCGGACCGGCGGTTGGGGACCCCTGCTTTATCATACTGAAATCATTCCCACAGCATTGATACTTACTGAGGAGCTGCGCAAAACCATTAATTTAATTAATGTATTTATTTAGTTATTTATTCATTGTGAGAGTCCCGCAAGTTGCTCTGTATTTCTGTGAATGCATGCATGTGTGATTGTTGGTGGGCTCGCTTGCTTGTTGCCTGCCTGAAAATGACCCAAATCCCACATTGATCGTTATTCTGCTGTTTTATAAAGGCTGTTCGCTATTGTCGACTTAACGGTGATGCCATATGTCAAACCGGATGCAGCCCTGGTTCTCTCCTCCATCTTTATGGCATGCACTGTGCATTTTTCTTTTCATATTGTGGAAGGCAGTTTCTATGATTATCAACAAGGTTGCTGTAAAATTGTCATAGGCGAAATACAGCAGTGACAAACGTCAGTAGTTCCTTGATATACTGTTGTGCTTTGTCAATGCATACATGATTGGGAACAATTTGAAATTAAAACATGGTGACGTGCTTTATTTGGCAAAAATCTTTAAGCAAGGCTAAAACTGACTTGTTTTCTTTGAGGAGTACTTTTGCTGATCAATGACTTCATTTGAGGAGCAACTTTTTAAACTTGAGGAGAATTTTTTGCAAGTTAATCCTCGGGACCCGAAGCAAGAGTTTTGTTGTAAAAAATGCAACACTATATAACAAGGGAGTTGGATGTATGGCTTCAGCAATCGAATACTGTATTTCAGTATTTGAGTATTCTACTGAAAACTGCATTGAATAAACGTGTTACAAAAAAAAAAAAATACATAATAAATTTCACTTAAACAAAGAACCAATTGTTTAATTTTTCATATAATCAACAATTTGTATTTCCTAAATTCACCTTGTCCATAGCAGCAAACTTTATCTTGTCTACAAATCTTTTCAGTGTGGCCATCTTTTGGGAATTTCTCCATTGTGAGACGAATCAAGTTCTTTTTTTCCTTATTATCCCAGACACAAAAATGAATTTCATTTTAAATGTAGTATTTGATGGATCAAAAATGTCATCTGTTTAAAAAAACAAAAAAGGCGTCAACATGTTTTGTGCAACTTCACTTGAGAGCAAGCATTTTAACATGCGACATAATATCTTAGGTTCATGGTTGTGCATTTGTGAGCTTAGACCGGCTGACTAAAATAGGCCAAATGTGTTGTTATACAATTAGAAAAGTGTTTAAAATTAAAACGCGTCAAAGGGGGAAAAAAAGCACGATTTTCTTCACTTGATGTCATCAAAACCCCTCCTCTGTTTGGTCACATTACCCATTTGGAGTCCTCGCTGGCCCTCTTTACCGCATTTTTCCACCCAACGTGACGCAAAATGTAGCCACTAACAAAACTGCATTGGTAATATGCCACATTGAAGCACCCTGCATGACACTTTTTATCACCAAGATGGCAGGATCAAAGTATGTAGTTGAATTTTGGAAACTACAATATGAAATCTTGATTAATGGTCTCATCAATGAAACATGGTTAACATGTTAGATTGATCATTTATTTCAAAAAGGATTTTAAGGACTGAATCTAATGTAAACAGAATATTGGAGAAAATCATTGGTGGTAAATATTAGAACTGATTATTCAAGTGGGACAACGTGTCCACCGAGGCTGCTGAGTTAAGGCGTTTTACGAAGTAGAGGGAGAATTAAAACCCTCGGTAGCAGCGACCACTCTGACGATTTTTTTGTTTTTATTTTTTTAATATTAGGAACAATCACGACGTGTTACAGGCGTAATGAGGTAGCGTTCAGAATATCTGTAACAGTTGGCACCTCTGTGTTTTGCCGAGCAAAAGCCCATTCACCAGTCCGCTTTATGGAGGCGCAAAATGCGAATTTTGACTCGATGCGAATGCGCTATTTTGAGCCATGGTGAGTAGATTTCTAAAAAGGTAATGTGAGATCCCAGTGATTCTCAAAGTGTGCTTCGTGAAATAATCAGTGAATAGTGTCGCAAGCCTGCAGCTGCGGCGAGCAGATTGTTCATGAGTTGTGCAATTCCCAATTGTCTGCAAGGTCTTAAAGGTAACCCACGGTGTGATTGTTTGAGAGAGTCGAGGGACGGGGAGAAAGGAAGCAGGGAGTTGAGTCTGTTACCTTGGAGACATGTCGGCTGGGGAATACAGAACTAGTTCAATGTTTTGGATTCATTATGGCCAACAGTAATCATTTGTTTTGAAGCAGAGGTCGTTGATAGCTCACTGCTCATCCAGTTTCCTTCATCCAAGTTCAAGAAGTGCTAAGAGGATGAGAACGAACGAATCTGCAAGCCCCCGGTTTCAGCCAGTGTGAAAAAATAATTTCAACTACGGTATATATAACATGGGTTCTTTTGGGCGCGGACGAGAGGAAGAGTTCAGTCCCCATTGTGTGGTTTGTAACCTGATCCTTGTGGTAAAAGCATCGGAAAAAACAAAATTAACTTGATTAATTGTCAGGCTGAGGGTAAGAGAGCGGGCAACAGCCCCACACAGTCGGGGAACAACTGTGTTTACCTTTTTCGCTAAAACTTTCACATTTCGTTTCCGACCAGTGTTGGATGTGTAAAAAAAGGCTTCTTTTCACTTCTGTGTGTTTTCTTTTTCAGAAAGCAAGCTTTGAAATTTTGGATCATTCGAGGATTTTTACTTGTAGCTATGCATGCAGCCTGTTTAGTTTCATTTTATCATTTAACTTTTGCATTTTGATTGACTCATAAGTTCAGCTTTTTGATGGTCTTTGAAAAAGTTCGAGAACCATTGAGTGGACTGCAAATTGCATAATGTCAGCATCTTGCATTTTGTACAATGATATCAAATAATGCTAATTATGAGTAAAATCTCTGTCTCACTTTTGATGAACCCTTGGGCCAACTACGCTAATGTTTTATTTAATGTTGGTGATGATGCAACAACTTGGAGAGCTAGATTATGTATATATTTTTGGTGGTACTTGGTGTAAAAAGTTTGACAAACATTGCCATTGGTGTAGTTATGGTTGTTGTCAAAAATAGATCCCTGGACCACATATGAAGGCTGTAAGAATCTGACGGTGGCTCTAAAAAAAGCATATGGATGTGTAATAGCCATTTACCCTATTAAAAATGTACATATTAAGCATCCTTACTGTGCGTCTTAATTAGTATCAATTTCAGGTTGTTGGGTAACTACCACAATTATAGGTTTGGTGGAAAATGGCTTTTCCAGCAACAACAAAAAGTCTCACGCTAAGCAGTTTGATGAAAGTTTTTTTTTTTTCTGTTTTGATGTTTTTTAGTGTTGGTGGTGTTGTTTTTCCAAAATCAGTCACAATCCTCACAATTTGGTTGCCCTGACTATATTTCGCTTGACAAGAAACAAATCTTTGAATTCAATTGCATTTTTCCCCTTGTAGATTGGAACTTAAGTAACGGTATTGATGCAAAATTGCATATTACAGCAGCACATTATAGCACATTGTAATATATGCCAATTATTAGTTTTATTTTATTTATTGTTGCTATAAATTACAGTACTTACATGCATATGCATTATGAATTGTTTCACCGTTGGAGTGATTTCCAAACATGGAACATTTGAAACCATCAGCTCTAAACATGCACTCCATGTTTCTCCCATTACTCCCTGGCAGGAAGTGGCCCTGTTGGTCCCTCATCTTAGTTAATGGTGGCTGAGTGGCTCTCAGGCCTCTGATATAATGACCCGTAATGCATAAAAACTCACCCCATGGGTAATTTTCTGCCTCTCTTAATCCTAATGTACATTTTCTAGTCCCTTCCAAATGTGTCATTTAGGTCAAAGTGAAATAACGGAAAAACAAACTTTGCAGTGGTAGAAATGATGAAATTGTGGATGGCGGGCTGGTTGTGATGAATCTTTGTTATAAGAGGCGAACTAGAATCTGATCATTCTGCAAAAACAAATGATTGTTCGGCTGGTAAAACAATTCAACTTTGGAGAGAAAACACACAAAAAAAAATGTGATGCTTGTTTGGGAGACCCAATAAATAATACACCGTTTTAATGCAATTTGACGATATAATGAGCTAACTCAACTGCGAACAGAACCAAACTCAGCCAGTCAGTACATCCTGGTGGTAAGGAGAGAGAAGTGCAAAGCAAAACGAATCAGATGCCCAAAACTGACCATGTTGTACTCCAAAACATGCAAACAAAAAGAATGAAAAAAGGAAGAGAAATGAATTGTTTAGGTTGTTCATATCTATTATTTTTCAAACGTAAGAAATAATGACTCAATTTTGTTCGTTGTTTTTTTTCCATGCACTTAAATGTGTCATGTTCAAAAGCAGTTTAATTTTTGGGGAAAAAAACATTTATGTCTTTCAGTTTTATTTAAAAAAAAAATCACCAATATCAATTGCTTGAAAGAATCAAATTGCATCTCTGTTACTTCACCGTCAGATGGTGATGGCAAATATTTGAAACTGAATGCTTGTCTGCATGCTTTCACACAATGATGATTTTTTTTCCAAAACTTGAACTCTTTTCAGCTATTTTTAAAATTTAGACTCAGGTGTTGATTACTGGCTTGAAAACTAAAATGAATTTGAGTTACATAACGTGAAAACATGTTGGCATTGGCATATAAATCAGGATGTATATTGTATTGCATTGTATTTGAAAAATATAGATGTTGTTTTTATTCGAAAACATTTACTGTTTAAATGATTACAACAGTGCTGAAGTTTGAGACCTTATGGGAGACAACGAGGGAGGTAACCACTGATGCTTTTTTTTTTTAAAGAAAGACTGGAATATATTATATGTTTTCTGTTAATGTCTTTAAATGTTAAAGTATATGTCGTCATTTTTGTAAGCTTTTTTTCCCCCCTATGCTTTGCCTTTATATGCCATTGAGTGTTTGTAAATGCTTGTTTGTGTTGTATTTTTGCTTGTGTGAAGCATGTTGAGTTGCCTTATGCATGTAATGTGCTATATAAATAAAACTGCCTTGTCTTTATGTTTGAAAATATTCCCAGAAATAATAGTGATAGTGTTACGATAGCTCAAGTCTGTCCTCTGGAATGGATTATGTTCAACTTTTGGAGTTTCACAATAAGTGATACTCTTTTATCACCCGTGCTAATTGTAGCTCCAAGTGCAATTCCAAGTTGTCTCTCAGTACCTTTTTGAAGTTCCCCATGGCAGCCTGAATGACCAAAAAGCTCCATGAAGGCGATCTAATCACCCCTCTGAAATGGACTTGACTCGACTTGACTCGACTGAAGTGTACTTGTCATTTTGAGTGTGGAGAATCTGCCCTCATGTGAACTGTCCTTATGTGCACCCTCTATCGAAAACAGTTGAGTTTCACAAGAATGTCAAAAAACATGGAGTTAAGTGATTACGTTGCTTATTCAAATTTGTAAATGTTCATTTACAAATGTAAAACGTGCACATTGCTGAACAGTATATGCGTCATACATGAATTCCTTCATGCCCCATGAATTCCATTTAAATGGCAGTGTCATCTTTTTTTTCAAAACTAGACATTTCGAAAGAGTGTAAATAACGTTTTTTTAGAACTTGAGTATGGTTGTAGTAAAATACGAATTTGTGATATGCGCGGAATAGAACAACCATAGCACCAAGCTTTTATGTTTTTAAATTGAGGGTGGGGGTGGTGGAGATTCTCAACATTTCCTCTTTTTGGGGGAGGGAACCAAACCCAGTTTTTTTTTTTTTTTTTGGTGAAAAATGCTTTTTGGAGATTTGATGTATTTTGTGGAATTTTGGGGATTGACAAAAACTATATATATGTAAAAATTAGTGCTGTCAAGCGATTAAAAAAAAGTTGTGATTAATTAATTAGTCTGTAATTCATCTATATTTTAATCTATTCTAAAAATTACTGAGAAAACATCTATTTTCATTTTAAATTTGTTACATTATTGAGGCAGATCAAAAGATAAAAGAAAATGTGGCATTATAAAATATTTTATTATTTTTCAGCAGACTTAGACAGATGCAGTCCTAGCCATTTACTTGCTGCTGTAATTGAGACTAGTCCCATGTCCTACCTGCAATCTTTAGTTTCGACCACGAGGGGGATTATCACTGTTTTGTTTGTTTTGGTGAATCTCTAAAGAATTACAAAAATAAAAATGAAATAGAACATCAGGTCCTTAAAAAGTACTTAGGTTAACATATCAAAAACAGTAAGAACAATTTTATGAGCAATACAAGTACCATATGGCACACGACCATATGGCGCACCGTATTGTTGGGCGCGGTCTCAGTAACGGGTGCTATTTCTGTATTTGACACATACACAAAACACGTTGTATGATTGGGCGCAGCCAGGCATTGTAAAACATACGCCAGCTTAAACATACGGCATGCATGCACGCACGCTAAAAACACGTTAGCTTGAAGCATACGGTAGCATGCTGAGACATATGGATACACGCTAAAAACACGTTTTTAAAAATGCAACGGAAGCAAAACTGAGTTCGGTTGTACTTTATTTAGCCATCTTACAATGTATTCACGTTTTTCGATCAATCATCACCCAGAAATCCATCAAAGTCCTCATCTTCTGTATCCGAATTGAACAAGTGTGCAAGTACCGGTAATACATCAAAAACGCCGGGTTCCCTCTCGTTGTTGTCAGTCACTCTCATTGCCATGTGGCTCCACAGAAATAATGCCGACTTTGCCAAAAGCTCGAACAACAGTGCAAGCAGACACGTTCGTCCAAGCAGCCACAATCCATTCGCAAATAGTGGCCTAACTAGCCCGTTCTCCTGCTTCCTCCATTTGCGAACCATGGATTCGTTGACCTTAAAGTTCCTCGCAGCTGCTCGATTCCCATGTTCCTCCACATAACCGATGGCTTGAAGTTTGGACTGAGCTTCGTAAGCGTGTCTCTTTGTAGTATTCATTTTTGGGGGTTCTTAGAAACCAAAACCGAAGTTGTTTTGTAATAATGCACATACCCACACTATATACAGGTACTGGTACCTGCTAGGGGCGTGCCTTTAGCGTCCACTTACACGCCCACCCTTCACTGATTGGCGGACTTCTTCGCCGCATGCCTGTCCAAACTCACTTCCGCCTTTTCTCTATATAAACAGCGTGTCGGCTCTCAGTCTGGCTTTGGAACTCGGCGCATACACAAGGCGCTCCGCATTATAAGGCGTCCTGTCCATTTTGGAGAAAATGTAAGACTTTTAATGGCGCCTTATAGTCGTGAAAATACGGTACTTAACACTGAACTTGCTTCAGATAATAAACAATAAATAAAACAGACCCTTAAATCACAGTGCTGTAAGTTACAACTTCAGAAATAACACTGTTCATCATGACAAACTAAAAGTGCTGAAATAAACATCAATCACTTCTAGTAGTCTTCAGAGGACACATCAACTATGCCTCATACGTGGGGTGTTCTCGAGTTTAGTTTTCCGAAGAGCTTTGCTACGTATGGCTCGCTCACTATAGTGCTAACGCTTTCGGTGCTAACGTTAGCTGTGGCTGCACTCGTGACTGGGTGCTTTGCATTGACGTGGGAGGCTAAATTTGAGCTGCTTCGGTGGTACGCAAACTCCTTACAAATTAGGCACAACACTCTACCTTTATCAATTGAGTCGTCAGGGCGTTTTTGGAATGTAAATTTTCCATTCATTGTGCCGAGAACTCTCACATCCTGCTCCATTTTCACCTCTCCACTCCTCACCGCTGCTTACTAAGCCCACCCAACTCCAATGGGAGCCTATCAGCTTCGGCTAAACAAGCCCCAACATAATGGCAGACAATCAATGTCCTATTCAGGCTGTGACTGACAGTTTTTTTCCCCACCCTCAATAACTCGAACACAGGAAGCCAACACACAAAAAGGGCTATTAGAAAAAGGCAACCCACCGACAGAAAAAGGAAGAGATTAAAATTTAGATCAGCGCTGTTAAAAAAAAAAAAAAGTTCTGTAATTAATCGCAATTAACGTGAAAATTTGACACCTCTAATAAAAATCCCAATGCATTTCAATGGTCGTCAGTTATACATGTATTTTCACTCTTAGCAAGTTGACCCAGTCCCTATCCACCATGGATAGTGCAGGTCCACTGTGTAATTTTAAGTCGTAACTTCACCTATTATCACTAGATGGCAGATTATCTGGTTCGCTTTTTTGGAAGTGTGTGGTCCTATGTGGTCCATCAGTGGCACTGATGAAAAATATGAGCCCCTCCATCATTTCAGTTGCCCATCCCTGGTCAAATAAAATAACACTCCACGTCTAAATTTAACTCATGCTCCATTTGCATTATGTTCCTGGCGGCCATTACGCCCGTGTTTGCCTGAAACATGAGCCATCGTGCCGGACTATTATTGAAATTATAATCATCAGGATTATTTTAATTTTGATTGAAATCACAATTCATGAAATATATATTAATTGACTCTCAAACTTGTTTATTTATTCAACAACTAAAATTAAAGTACTCAAGACTATCATCACAGACTCATGCCCATTCATCCCTGCGTGTTTGTCTTCAGCGTTCTGTTCGTTTTGCCAAGTACAAAATTGTGTTTTAAATATATGAAATTCAAGCCTCTTGCATTTTCATTGTGCTACATCCACACCTTTGATGCCTTGCATCTTTGCACACATTCAAACCATGAATAAGCATTTGCCTTACCTTGTAATCATTGTTGTTTATCTTGGGTTATTGTTCGATCTTTATTTTGTCTTGGTCTTACTGGGTTGGGTTAACCTTCAACCTCGGGTATCGTATTTCGTTCCATATCATGTCGAAATTTGTGTTGGTATAACAAAAAAAAAGTCCTTGAATTTTTGTATCCTTGAATTTTGAGGAAAATAAAATCCTTGAAAACTAATGTTTAAATAAAACAGGAAAGGACAACAATAACATTAAAGAGTAAGAAAGTAAAATAAGAACAATTAAAAATAATAGAAATTACAAAACAAATCCTGACTGTTCCAGCTGTGTGCCCGCGTTGGGGTAATGGTGGTGCCAGCCGTCCCTGGAGTGCACAATTATAATGAGATTAGGAGAAAGTTGCGATTGAACTCTAGATGTTACTCGTTTTTCACAGATGAGGAAGATTTTGTGGCCTTGAGTATTGCTATATTACCGATGAGTATGAATTTTGAAGGAATGCCACTTGCAAAGTCGATGCAAATTTCCCGTTAGCACGTCAATGGGATTTTACATTGACTTTAGCATGTGATGATGTTTTAAAAAGCCAAGTATGTCTTTTATATACTTGCCCAGAGAGGAGCTGGAGAGAGCCTGGAAGGTAAAGGTGATAGTCGTGCCTGTGGTGGTCGGAGCACTCAGGGCAGTGACCCCCAAACTAGATGAGTGGTTGCAACAGATCCCGGGAACAACATCGGACATCTCAGTCCAGAAATGTGCAGTGCTGGGAACAGCAAGGATACTGGGCAGAACCCTCAAGCTTCCTGGCCTCTGGTAGAGGACCCGAGCTGAATGAGGGATGGACACCACCCGAGGGGTGAGACAAGGATTTTTTTTTTTTTTTTTTTTTGTGTAATGTGTGGGTTTAGTTTTACAGTAAACTCCAACTAAGGTGCCATTAAACAAATTAAAGCACACTCCGGGACGGCAGAATCACATACGCTACATGCTCGCTTAATGTACAGTGCATTCAGTTTACTTTCGCAGTGTCGGGAACTTCCACCATGCTGTTCTGCGCATTAAAATATTTTCAAGATTGAGAGAATCCAAACTCGAAATCACGATTAAATTTCGATTAATTCTCCAGCACTAATATGGTATGTGTTTTTGGCCTTTTTTTTTCTTGTCCATGATGGACCATAAGAGAAGTGGCTGCTGATTCCCAGAGACTCAGACGGCACACAACAGTTTGGCCACACATGCCAGCACAATCCTTTCAACCCTGTCACGTCCTGCTGGTGTAACTCACGTTTCTCACGTTCTGATCAAGGTGCTTGCTTTTCACATTCTGTCAAGGCTATCTGCGGATCAAACGGGTATAGTGGGCAGCTTTGGCCCATGTTTTTGGACATAACAGACTCGATTGAAGCCCCCATGGTGGGCCTGGCTTCATAACCCATCATAGACAGTGCATACCATGTCAGACCATAGTATAACAGCACGCTGTATCGCGCTAGGCCTTGTACTGTGATACTGGGACATTCTGTGATTGATCCTGGCAAATGGGCTACCATACATGATTTTCCGTGAGAATTGTGGCAAAACTGGACAAAATGCACAAGAAATTTGTCAGTAGACAACAAAAATGAGAGGACTGTAAAATAATGTTGAAATGTTTCCTTTGATGGACTACCTCCAAGTTTTGCTCCACCTTATTACGTACTGTCAGGTTTTGTTTTGTTTGACCGGTCCTGTTCAGTTCCTTGGAAAGGCAGATTGATGGATATATCTTATGCTGGTGCAGTTTTTCTGTGGCACAGGGGAAGTTATATCATGTGGAGGAAAGACAGTGCTGCACTCTGTGAGGAAGGGACGCAACTTATATAATTTAGGACAGGGCAGGGGTGGTGAGCCAGGCAGTGCTAAAAAAGTCATTTGGATTTAGTTAATTCGAACATGCACAAAGTGCATGAGTTGCACCTGAGTATATGTTGTATATGTTAGTTTAACACATTTAATCATGTGCAATGCAAAATCAGGTACCCTTTCCCCACCATTCTGCTGGTATCTGGTGATAGTGGCTGTGCAGTGCCTAAATACCTGGAGGGTTCTGCAAATGAGAGGACAGTCAAGGAGTGAATGTAATCATCAGTAATCAAAAGGCCAATCTCACCACGATATCAAGCAACTAGATCCCATAAGCATGTGTACAGATATATCCAGTTGATAAAATTAATTAACACCGTGACACATGCAGATTAGCCATGTGATGTCTGGAGTTGCGATGCAAGCACATTGAGGATGGGTGAAATTGGCCTCATCCATCCAGGTGTGAAAAGTGGGTGAGTGGAGCACACACACGCCCTGGCAAACAAGGCAGTCTCACCAAGCTACCCTGACCAGCCCCCAGGAGGAGGACACATGGACCAGTTTGCATGTTCTCCCTATGCCTATGTGGGCTTTCTCCGGGTACTCTGGTTTCCTCCCACATTCCAAAAACATGGTGGCAGGTTAATGTAACACTCTAAATTGTCCCAATGTGTGAGTGTGAGCGTGGATGGTTGTTTGTCTATGTGTGCCCTGCAATTGGCTGGCAACCGGTTCAAGGTGTCGCCCGCCTACTGCCCGAAGACAGCTGGAATAGGCTCTGGCACGCCCCGCGACCCTTGTGAGGATAAAGCGGTTCAGAAAATGGATGGATGGAAATAAGAATATACTAAAATAATAGCAATACGAAAAAATACTGTGTTCCTGTGCGTTTTGTCCTCTTAGGGGTGGTTTGGTGCCATGTATGAATGGAGTACACACTTGGAATTAGAACAGAAGTCGTGATTGAACTCTATTACTCTAACTTGTTTTTCAGAGATTGAGAAGTGTTTGTGCCTTTGAGTGGTGTTGACCTGTGTGAATATGCTTCCACGGCGTTTGTGTGGGAGTATTCATTATTTGAAGTACTATCACCTCGGAGTCAATGCCAATTTCCTGTTAGCATTTAAAATTTGAATTGGATATGATCCCGACTTAAGCATTGTGCTAGCCATGTTTTAAAAATGAATCATGTTTTTTTTTTTTTTTTAATTTTAATATGCAATGTGTGTATTTTATTTTAATATGCAATGTGTGTAATTTTTGTTTAGCAGCTTATAGCATGCTCGAAGACAGCAGAATCATATGCACAAGCTTGCTACGTTAACATGGTGCATTCGAGGTAATTTCACAGCATTGGATATGCACCATGCCATTATGAAAATTAATTGTTTTTCTTCGATTATAACGTTTTAAAGATCGACAGAGGCCAAAATTGAAATCCCGATTAAATTTCGATTAATCGCCCAGCCCCAATGTACATTACTAATGTAGGTAGGTAGGTAGGTACGTAGCACATGGGTACATGTCTTTTGAACAGGTGTTTCATTGTACTGTGTATGCCCCGCAGTCACTCTGTTGTGTCCATTCATTTTTAGTCAATTTGGGGTGATGGGATGCATTGTTTTCTAACGCCGTGGTCCCAGTGTCATTATCCTATTACATGCCAGCCATGTATTTGTTCCATTGCTTTTCAAATTGTGTCTGTAGCTCCCCTGGGTTGTGAGATTGCTAGGTTATCACTTGAAGGAGATTATTTCTGTCTGACATTCTGCATATCATGGCAGTTATCCATGAGGGATGTTTGCCTGCCCATTTTTTTAATGTGGGGGGAGGAGACAGTGCAAAGAGTCAGGGGTGTGCCACAAGAAATGGGTGGGGGAGGGGGGAAGGATTGGTCACTGTATATGGCTGGTCAGAAGATTTTTTTTAAACACATAATTTTACACAGTGGGGAACAGTGATAATCATTGTCTGATCCAGGCAGGCACTGTCACTCTTTCTGTGTGATGGTATAAATGCTGATTATGGACTGATGAGGCAAAATGACTTGTCCATTAAAATGAGAAATGATCTCCGTTCTTGAAAGACTGAATATCCCCTATATTGACTTGCTACATTTGTCTTATAAGGTATAATAAATAGAATATATGTATTTTTTTTAGTTGTGCAGTTAAATTAAAATTTTCACGCCAGATTGTGCCTGTCCAACAGTGTCATATTGTAAACGGCTTGGATAGCTTTTACAGTAGCCAACACAGTTACATACAGTCTGTTAATGTTAGCATCTCACGACATTTTTTACTTCTTAAAATCAACTAAGGTCTATTACATTCTTATGCAGCACAGATTAACTTTCCAGCTCATTAAGTAAAGTCAACTACTTTCACTTACATTCAATCTAATATGCTTTGCTGTAGCCTTCTTCAAGAAGACATATTTTGACAAGAGTTTAATTCATTCTGTCTGGCTTTATGTGGGTCGTTCACTAAAAGGTGTGCTGTGTTGGTTTTGGCTGGTCATCAGTCCAGGGTCTAACAAGCCTCCGTTCTTGTCAGCGGTGATCGTCACCAGCTCACTCACAACCCTAATAAGGACAAATGGTTCAGAAAATGGGTGTGTTGGTCTCCCAAAAACAGGTCAGCTGGAGTTTTGGGTTATACAGTACTGTATAAACAGTTTTTGGACAGTATATTTTTGTATTTTATTGATTGTGTTGTTACATGTGCATTTTGTCAACATACTTGCAGGTTCATAAAGGACATGTACCATGCTCATTTCCCAAATGAGGAATTTCTGTTATCAGGACAAATTGGACAGCGCAAACACGAGTCCGCACTAGAGCATATTTACTGTATTGGAAATAAGCGCAATGATTGAGTTTCTCGGCATGGTCAGTGAGTAAAATGCCAGCCATTGAGTACTGTTTCTTTTAAACATTCAGAGTCTGTAAAAGTCTGTCCAAAGAGACAGGCATAAGAAGAATCAATTCCAAGTGATCAAATGAAATCCTGGATAATGTCGTTATTTTTATTAGTCTCTCGGGTAACTTTAAATTAAATTTTAAAAATGACACCACTTCAATCCTCGCTGCACTGCCGAGGACTGAGCACACCATGTCTTTGTTTTTGCATCAGTGACACATGGTACTGTTATCCTTGCAACAATGATGAAAAAACTGGTGAGATTATTTGGAAAAAGGACTGAGTCAATGATTAGGCATCATAGGAGTTGTAGACTACCAGCAAAAAGAAAGTGTCAATTAAAAGAAAATATAAATGTCTTGCACTGTGAATTGAGTGCAATTGGTGATTCAAAATCAACGCACCTTCTTTTTGTATTATGGAGTGACCGGCTGGTTAATAAAGTCACAAAACTTGCAAAAGTGCCAAGACCAAGACATCTTCCTGTTTAGTTTTTTTTTAATTGTTAAAAAAATTTATTGGACATGAATAATTTAAACTGTAATATAGTTAATTACTGTATCAGGTGTTCTAATTAAAGATTTAAATAAAGACGTGTAGTGCTGTAGTCTTTGTCTCAAATATGTAAAGTCTAATCACTGTTAACATATTTTAAACATGGTGCTACCACATACACTTACACAAAAATTCCGAGGGGGGAGCCAAGCCTCCTTTGTGGTTTTTCACTTATCGCGGCAGGGTCCAAGTCCACATTAACCACAATAAGTGAGGGATCACTGTACATCTTTCCCCATTCTCTGTAAAACACCCACATTGAAAAGAGTTTGCCCCACAACCCCCCAGGAAACCCTCCATTTACTACCCATGGACTAACCCTTTGGTATTCCCACACCAGTGTTGTCTGATGAATACCAGTGAGTAAGGTGCAAAAATGGTCGACACAAATCTAGAAATAAATATCCACGAGTGTCACAGTCTGGTTGTACAGTTGTTTGCCTTTACTCTTTTCCAATTGCATATTGCTCCAGACCGATGAAAGTTGAAATGATCATCATATTGAATGCGCGTTTAAAACACGAGTGGAAATGTAAGTGTCGTTACTTCGTAATGCCGGGAGGCCTTTCCGTGCATACGTTGTCACAAATGGTGGTTGAATGACTGTGGATAAATAAACCTGAGCAGTTAACCTTTTATACGGGAAGTAGATGGAACGGGAGAGACAAGCGTCGTGATGGTGGCATGATATAATGCCGGCTACTTGCCCGCTTTCGCTTCAGTAGCTGTGTGAGTATCACAGCTCAAGCTGTGACAGCCAGGCCTGATGACGTTTGGTGAGTTTTCGTTCATTTTCGTTCATTTTTAGTTCCTCAAAATGGCAAATCTTCAAGAAAAAGAAGAAGAAGAAGAAAAAGAAGCAGAAGAAGAATTCCTGTAAAAACATTACCGTACATTGCACTAGGCTATGGTGAACAAGTGGATTTGAGCGGCAACCTGCACTTTTGCAGTGTTTGCTCCACTCTGTGACCACTTGAGGGCATGTTGGTGTGGGTGTGAGTGACATTAATTCATACACAAGAGAGTTGGCCTATGGGCGACCACTCTGGACTGTTGTTGTGTTTTTGTTTTTTTCATCTGATTTGTTGATGATGTTAGTATTTTCTTTGCGTTTTGTCAACCTTTAATCGCAGTAACACAATATTATTGACGTATTGTCTCGGAGAGGGGACCACAGGGGATAGTTATTCTCTTAGTAGCTCCTTTCAGGCTGATTATGGGTCGTCATGTGCCGTGTTTGGGTAGGCACAAGGCAGAGTAGGTGAAAGATTTTAATTTTTTTATGTTTTATTTTTTTACCCGTTCTTATTTTTCTTTTATCTTGTCTGCACTTCATAATTACCCTATAATGGTGGGGAAATATGAATATGCCTTGTTCAATATCTGTGTTAAATTTTGATGAGTTGAGTGGTGAAATTTGTCAGTTTTAATGTGATTGGGCTAAATGGGTCTGTCAGGCGGAAAAGAGTTCTAACACAATTGAGTTGATTGCCTTTATACAAGAAACCAATTTGGAGACAATGGAACATTAGAAGTTGAGAAAGGATTGGCTGGGTCAGGTCACATCATTTTTTACCTCCAAAGCTAGGGGGGTGGCTCTTTTAAATAAATAAGGTCACCCCATAACAAATGACAAAACTATAACTGACACATTGCATTGTCAAACATAATCGGAGACCTGGACTCTTGTAAATTATTATGCACCCAATTTTGATGCTAACATGCCAACAAATTGAACTCACAGGGCAGTAGTTTCTGAGTATTTATCTGAACACTGTCAGTCCACTCATCTCACACACTTTCTATTTACATGCCAGATAAATCTGCAAGTAGGTGTACATGTAGATGGCATTAAAACCCTACTTTCCTTCACGGACCTGAATTTTGCAAATTTATGAGAGACCAGTTTGAGCTGGTCTGTGAGACAAATTGTGCTTCAGTTATACCTCCCCCCAACAGTTTATTGTGGGATGCACTTAGGTCTTTTTTAAGAGGACACAAAAGTATGAATAAATATACAGGAAAAATGAAGCAAATGTCAAATATTTTGAAAAATGAAAAACAGTTCCAACAATCAAGGACTAAAAAGAACACACCAAATACAAATTAGTGACTAAAAATATTTGATAAAACACATTGTATACTTATAAAATTGAAAAGGACATTTTGAAAATAAAACAAAAACGTCATGAACTGGTTGAAAGGGCACACACAGTCTTGTCTCAGCAACAGAAATTAACAATGCATTGGTCGGCCTGAAATACTGATAGAAACAGTGACGGGTGTGTGTGTGTGTGTGTGTGCGTGTGTGCGTGTGTGCGTGCGTGCGTGCGTGCGTGGTGCTCCGATCTAGTGGGCACCCATTGTGATCAGCCAATTTCCATGGCAAAGTCAGTGATCGGCATATGTCGATAAATACGTTTCATTGACGATCACCAAAAAAAAAAGAAAACGCAACTCATAGGTTGCAGCCTGCAGCCAGCACAATTAAAAAAATAGAATGATCTCAGCTTGGCAATGATACTTTAATAATAGCACTATGCGACTCATAACATTATTATTACTCATGACCGATATATACAGTTATGAATAGGTAGATACGACACACCATATTTGAGCTGTGTGCGTAGCTAGAAAAAGGCAAAGTTGTCAATGAATTCCATGTGTATGGATGGAAAGAAAGAATGCCAATGGTATGTTGTGCTGCATACGCTTGCGTACAGCACTGAACAATTATAACAAGGCGACCGGGAGTAACTTTTCACAGGTGAAAATATTTCTGGGCAACTTTTTTTCAAATGGTATGTACAGTGTTTTGGTAGAAATGACAAAAAAAAGTAAAACTCATGAAATCAGTTGTGAAATGAGCAACTTGTGACTTATTGTCAAAGTCCATGCATTGCCTTTGATAGGAAAGCTAACTCCTGCCAAAATGATCGTGGTTAGCCAGGCTGTGGTAATTGCAGTGCTTGAACAAATAAGAGGCCAACATTTTCAGGCTTCCGTGCGGAACAATTGTTATGCTTGAGTTCATGAGGATTGCTTATGGAAAGTCCTACGGATGCCCGGGGCTAATCTTAGCTCGTAATGACAACGAATAATTAAAACGAGAATGAAATTTGCAAAAGCAAATCATCAGCTTGATTATGTTGTGGATTCCCATCCTTGTTATCAGGACAGCAGCAAGGTAATGAGTGATTTTTTTGCGATATTTTCAGATAATTACTCCTATATCTTTTGAGTAGATGAAATTATTTCATGATGCACTAGTGCAGTGAAAAAAAAAGGAAATACAGTCATACCTTGGTTTTCGACCATAATCCGTTCCAGAAGGCTGTTCGAAAACCGATTTGTTCAAAAACCGAAACCACGCTCTTTTGTGAAAACAATCTTTATTGAACACGTCTGCTCACAATGGAACGCTATACGAGGAAGCGTCACTTCCTTATCTAACCGAGGAAGCATCACTTCCACGTGTAAGGAAGGCGAGAGGAGTCAAGTGGCGCATTCAAGTGCACTCAGTTATGTCGAGAACCGGTTTTCGGTCGTAATCCGAGGCATAAAAAAACTTGAATTTTTTGGTCGAAAACCGATTTGGTCGAGAACAGAGACGTTCGAAAACCGAGGTTTGACTGTAAATACGTAAATAATGGAAGGTTGAAATTAAGATAAGATATCCTTTATTTGTCCCACACTGGGGAAATTTACAGCCTTCAGCAGCAAGATTGAGGGTAGAAAGAAGAGAAAAGAAAACACAGTTCAATTAAGTGCAATATAAATATAAATATGGATAAGGTCAATAAGTTCAATTAAGTGCAATATAAATACAATAGTCACAGTACAATTCACATTTGTTGTCATATCATTTAAAGAATTTTGTGATATATTTATTTATTCATTTTTTATTCAGCAGCCTGACAGCAGTCGGTAGGAACGAGCGGCGGTATCTCTCCGTCTTGCAACGCGGGTGTAACAGTCTCTGACTGAAGGAGCTACCGAGTGCTGTCAGGGCTGGCTGGAGGGGGTGGGAGGGACTGTCCAACATAGCTTTTAGCTTAGCTAGCATCCTGCTGTTGCCCACCTCCTCCAGAGTGTCGAGGGAGCAGCCCAGGACAGAACTAGCCTTCCTGACTAGTCGCTCCAATCTCTTCCTGTCCCGGGCCGAGATGCTGCCTGACCAGCAGACAATGCCATAATGGATTGCCGAGGCCACCACCGAGTTATAGAAAGTCTTAAGGAGTGACCCCTGAACCCCAAAAGACCTCAGTTTCCTGAGTAGGAAAAGTCTGCTCTGACCTTTCCTAATCAGGGTGTCCGTGTTAGTCGACCAGTCCAGTTTGTTGTTGAGAAGAACACCCAGGTACTTGTAGGAGGTCACCCTCTCTATGTCCATACCCTGGATGTTCATCAGTGCTGGTGAGGACTGTTGCCTGCAGAAATCCACAACCAACTCCTTAGTTTGCCTAGGGTTGATCTGGAGTTGATTCTGCTGGCACCAGTCCACAAAGTCCTT